>NW_012117488.1:7081808-7084813 GCF_000951035.1 Colobus angolensis palliatus | reverse complement strand
AAGTGATCTCATTGTTCAGTTCCCACCTATAAGTGAGAACATGCGGTGTTTGGTTTTCTCTTCTTGTGATAGTTTGCTAAGAATGATGGTTTCCAACTATTTTGACATTTCAGACTTCATAGAAAAGTAGGAATTTGTACATACCCTTCACCCAGACTTCCTAAATATTCCCTCTTAAATGACAGTAAGTGGCAGACATGGTGCCCCTTTATTCCTGTATATCTCATTTTGTTTTTTATTAGCACAGTTAGCAAAATCAGACAGTTAACACTGGTATACATTATTATCTGTTCTATAGATCTTACTCAGATGTCACTAGCTGTTCCAATAATGTCCTTTCTAGCAAAAGAAAAGTCCCAGGTCATACATTCCATTGTAATTACCTTTAATTTCCTTAAATTTAGAACAGTTCCTCAGTCGTTTGCTTTTTGTGACATTGAGATTTTTTGAGTAGTACAGACCAGATATTCTGTAGAATGTACCTTAATATGAGTTCGCCTGGGATTTCTTCTGATTATATTCAGTTTATGTAGTTTTGACAGAAATACAGGTTGAGTGTCCCTTGCCTGAAATGCTTGGGACCAGAAGTCTTTTTTGATTTTTTTTTCTCCGAGATGGAGATTTGCTCTGTTATCCAGGCTGAAGTGCAGTGGCACGATCTCAGCTCACTGCAACCTCTGCCTCCCAGGTTCAAGCAATTCTCCTGCCTCAGCCTCCCAAAGTGCTGGGATTACAGGCATGAGCCACAACACCCGGCTGGACCAGAAGTCTTTTTGATTTCAGATTTTGGAATATTTGTGATAGATAATGAGGTATCTTGATGATTGGACCCAAGTCTGAACAGAGCATTTATTTATGTTTTGTGTACATCTTACACACATAGCCTCAAGGTAACTTTTTTTATTTTTGGTGATGAAGTCTTGCTCTGTTGCCCAGGCTGGAGTGCAGTGGCGCAGTCTCTGCTCACTGCAACCTCTGCCTCCCTGGTTCAAGCAATTCTGCCTCCAGAATAGCTGGGACTACAGGCTCATGCCACCACGCCCAGCTAATTTTTTGTATTTTAGTAGAGATAGGGTTTCACCATGTTGCCCAGGCTGGTCTTGAACTCCTGAGCTCAGGTGATCCTCCCACCTTGGCCTCCCAAAGTGTTAGGATTACAGGCATGAGCCACCCCGTCTGACCTAAAGGTAACTTTTATACAATATTTTTAATGATTCTGTGCATGAAACAAACTTTTGACTTGTGACCCCATCACATGAGGTCAGGTGTGGAATTTCCCACTTGTGGTGCCATGTTGGTGCTTTATCAAAAAGTTTTGAATTTTGGAATATTTCAGGTTTTGGGTTTTTTAATTAGGGAGGCTGGACCCTCTGCCATGAATGTTATGTTAAGTCCTTTTTCAGTACTTCTTATCAAGAGTCACTTGATGATTTTCTCCTACTGGTTATGTTAACCTTGATCACTTGGTTAAAGTGGTGCCTGCCAGGTTTCTTCACTCTGAATTTAATGTTTTTCCCTTTGTATGATAATTAATAAGTATTTGGGGAGGAGATACTTGAATGTTACTCCTCAACTTACACTCATTGTAAATCAGTTTTTCCAGTTTGATAAGTGAGAAATTATATATCACTATAGTTTTAATTTGCAGTTCTCATTTTGAATGAATATCTTTTCATATTTTTTTCCCTTTGATCAATTGATTGTGTCTCTTGCCCATTTTTCTACTGTGTGGTGATTTTTTATACAGGATAGTCAGGGTAGGCTTTATTGAGAAATTGACCTTTTAGCAAAGACTTGAAGGATGTGAGGAAATTTAGCCATCCTTGGGCAAAAGGAACCCCAGAGAGAACACCCAGTGCACAAGCTCCAAGGCAGACGTATATCGAATATGCTTTTTAAGAATAACAAGAAGGCCTTGTGGCTGAAATTAAGCAAACAAAGGGAGAGGATTGTAGAAGAGGTCCTAGGAAAGTATGATGAAGAGGAAAGACCAGATCAGTGACTTTGTTGGCCAGTATGAGGACTTTGGTTTTATACTTAAGTGAAATGAGGAGCCATTGGATGGGTTGAATAGAAGAATGATGTGATCAGACTTAATTTTTAAAAGTAGTTAGCTGCTTTACTGAGAATATAACTGGAGAGGTACGTAGAATAATTAGGAAGCTACTAAACAAATCCGGGAAAGAAATGATGGGCTTTCATCATGACCTGGGCCAGGGTAGTTACAATGAAAGTGGTGAGAATTGATCTGATTCTAAATATTTTTTCCCCTGGGTATATTTTGAAATCAGAGCTGCTTCAATTTCCTGACAAATTGGATGTGGAATTTCAGAGAAATCGAGGATTCAAAGATGGTATTAAGGTTTTAGACTGAGCAAATTAGAAGGATGAAATGGTCATTGACTAGATGTGGAAGACTGAGTGAAGGAGATTTAAGGGGAAATCAAGAGTTCAGGACTCTTAAGAGTTTTTAGAAGAGATGTCAAGCAGGTAGTTGTGATATAAGCTTGGAATTCGGGGAAGAGGTCTTGACTGGAAATAAATTTGAAGATAACAGGCATATAGAGGGTATGTATACATAAAGGTTTCCCTAGAATATTTACCTACAGTAGGATAATTTTGACTCATGAGAATATGTAAATGTTTTAACTTTACATGATTGTACCAAAATATTTTTCAAAGTAGTGGTTGTATCATTTTATACTTTTGTGGTACAAGAGTAGTAGTGTTCCTGCTCATCCACATTCTAATGATAAAAGGCTATCTCGGTCGGCAAAGCCTGAGTCCTGTCGTCTCGCCTTCCTCCCATACAGCATGAGCTTCACCACTCGCTCCACCTTCTCTACCAACTACCGGTCCCTGGGCTCTGTCCAGGCGCCCAGCTACGGCGCCCGGCCGGTCAGCAGGGCGGCCAGTGTCTATGCAGGCGCCGGGGGCTCTGGTTCCCGGATCTCCGTGTCCCACTCCACCAGCTTCCGGGGCGGCATGGGGTCCGGGGGCCTGGC
>NW_012117488.1:7062056-7080352 GCF_000951035.1 Colobus angolensis palliatus | reverse complement strand
CGTCATAGGCCCCGGTGTGTGATGTTCCCCTTCCCGAGTCCAAGTGATCTCATTGTTCAGTTCCCACCTATGAGGGAGAACATGCGGTGTTTGGTTTTCTGTTCTTGCGATAGTTGAGCGTCGTTTAATATAAGTTGTTTTCTTTAGAGATAAAACATGTCTTTTGCCCAGTTTTCTATCATGTAGTGTATTTTGATCATTTGTGGAACTTCTCTATATATTTGGATACCAATCCTTTATACGTATTAAAGGCATCTTCCAATTTATGGATTCTCTTTTTATTTTCCATGGTGTCTTTTGAGGACAAGGACCAGAAGTTCTTGATATAGTTGAATTTTTGAAATTTTTAGCATTTAAAACTTTTTATGTCATATTTAAGAAACTGTTCTCTTTCCTGTGATCCTAAGTCACTTTTTCTTTCTTTCTAAAATAAAGAGTTGTCTCTCATGTTTATTGACTTAATTGTTAGGAATTGTTTTCTGTTTGGTGTGAGAATGGAAACCAGTTACTTTCCTTGCTGTCCTTCACCCCAGCCTGTCCTTTTGCGCAGCATATATGTGTATATATGTATATATATATATATACACACACACATACATACAGTTTATCCAATACCATTTTTGAAGTAGTGCAGCCTTTCCCCACAATGAATTGTAATGCCAAGTTATATATCAAATATCTATATATGCTTGGTCATTTTCTGGGCTATTTGCTTGGCCAGTTTGTCACTGCATCATTACTTTCTTAATTAGCTTCATAATAAGTCTTAATATCTGTAAGGGCAAGATGCTGCTTTCACTTCTGCCCCTAAATCCCCTCTCTTCAGATGTGTTTTGGCTTTTCCTAGGCCTTTGCTCCTCCATATAAATTATAAATGGCACAAAAATCAGATCAATTTGGGGATACATATATCCTCCAGATTGGGGATACATATGTATATATATACTATATATTTCTTAAGTCTTCTTTGAATAGTAAAACGTATTTCATGAATTTCATAGTTCTCTTCATGCAAGTTGACCCATAAATCTTCCTAGAGCTATTCCTGGGTATCTTAACGGTTTTTGTTGGTGTAAACTGCATGTCTTTGAAAATTGTTTTGGTTGCCAATTTATAAAAATGCAGTGGATTTTTGAGTAGTGATCTTCTAACCAGTAGCCTACCTAAAGTCATATCTAATTTGTTGGGATATTGTTTTCATTTTTCTGTTTTAGATAATCATTTCTGCAAATGACAGTTTTCTTATTTTGACCTGTTTTTCTCCCACTTTTGTGCCTTCTAGAACTTCTAGCTTAATGTCAAATAAATAGAAAAATCAATAGTGCCATCTTTGCCACATTCCTGATTTTCAAAAGAATACTTCCATTGCATCATCATTAATATTTGTGTCACTAAAGATAGATTATTAAGAGTTAAAAGTTAAGTAAATTTTATTTATTCTTAGGCTATTTTTTGTCTTGTTTATCATGAATGAATGTAGAATGTTATTAGATGTTTTCTTTGCAAATATTGAGGTGATTATGTGGCTTTTCTCTTTTATTGCATTAAGCATCATAACTAAATTGGGTTTATTCTTTGCTTAGAATTAATTATATCTATGTTCATGAGTCACACTACAGTAATGTCCACTTTTCATTCCTCATATTATTTTATTTTGGCTTTTTCTTTTTTAAATCAGTTTTTACCAAGATATCTATTCTCTTAGTCTTTTCTAAGTACTTTCTTCTTTGATCCTACTGAATCTTTGTTTTCTGATTCATTTATATCTCCTTTTATCTTTATTACTTTCTTCTGCTTCCTTTGAGTTGATTCTGTATTTATTGATTTGCTCAATATGTATATTTTCTAATGTGAGCAGGTATAGCCATAAGACTCTTTCAGAGTACCACTTGGGTATATTCCACAAATTTTAAAAGGTACTACTTTCATTATTGTTTAAATCTGAGTGTCTCTTAATGGAAGATTTGTCTTCTCGTAATTTCATTAGTTTTTTTGCTTGTTTTTTTTTTTTTTTTTCTTCCCTGTGATTATTTTCACCAACCAAGTTGATGACGGAAATGAAAGTAGTTCAAGAGTAAACATATCTCAGTTTCTGCCCTGAAGTGATTTCTGACAATTTTATTCAGTTTTGTACTTGTATTTTACACAGGAGAAATCCACTCCATCCTCTTCCTGTGTCCATTAATGTCAGTCCTTCCTGGTCTGTCTTGAAATCCCCTATCAGCTAGGTACTCAGTGTTCAGCAGTCCTGCTGAAGCTACTTTTAGAATTCTGGCCCAGTAGAGTATTTGTTTGATGTAAAATTATCCTTCTTCTCTGTTCTCAGGTTGCTTATGATGAATCTACAGATGAATTTGCTTCTTACTTCAACAAACAGACTTCTCCCAAGATTCTCATCACAACATCAGATAGACCTCATGGGGTAAACACATTGATTAATTTAGTTCTTGAATTCTTAATTTTCTTATTAGTTCTATTTAAAGTACTCTGTTCAGAAGAGTTAAACCTTTAGTTAACTGCCTTAAAGAATGCCTGTGAATAAGTAAATAAAGCGTAGCAGTGGTGATATGATGTAGGTTTACTCAATACGATTCTTCAGGATAGGATTTCTCAACCTCAGCGTTGTTAGCATTTTACTGGAGAATTCTTTGTTATCGTGAGCCATCCTGTTCATTATAGGATGTTTACCAGCTTCTCTGGCCTCTATGCATTAGGTACCAGTAGCAACCACACACCACTACCACTACCACCAGTTATAACCATCAAAAATGTCTCCAGATATTGCCAAATGTGTCCCCTGATGGAGCAGAATTGCCCCTAATTGAGAACCACTGCTTTAGGATGATCAGCCTTTGATAGAAGAGGAGACACTGTTCCAGTTTCATGCTTTCCTCAGTGTTGCTTTCTATTAATCATCATAATCATTATTTCTTTCCTTATGTACCACATAAGATTTTTATTCTTTTTCAAAAACTATTCAAAATTTTTGTTATTTTGTTTTGCAGAGAACAGTACGACTCTGTGAACAGCTCTCCACGGTTATACCAAACTCACATGTTTATTACAGAAGAGGACTGGCTCTGAAAAAAATTATTCCTCAGTGCATCGCAAGAGAGTTCACAGACCTGATTGTTATTAATGAAGATCGTAAAACCCCAAGTATCCTTTTTTTTTAAAGGAGGTTTTCCTGTCCTCTCCCTCAACCCCCTTAAAAATATATTTAAAAGAATAAGGAAATATTGCCTATAACTTTCAGAAAATAATTTTTTTATCAGAAAATTATATCTCTTTCCAAGAATCTATAAACTGATTTTTCCTTTGTATTCACCATTTATCAGGCACATGCTACAGCCGAGAGATTATTTTAACCCTTAGTAAAAGATGCAGAGATAAAACAAGAGACAGCCTTCAGGAAATTCATAGGTGGAGTAAATGGATATGTAAACTGACAAAATATAGTGTGGATGGTACAATTAAACAGAGAAATGCAGGATAGAGTGGGGACCCTGTGATTGGTACAAAGTCTGCCCTGGGAGGAAGGACTTCCTGTAGAAAGAGATGCTGAAGCTGGATCTAGATGGATGAGGGTGAAGCAGGGGAATGAGGCAGAGAAAAGCGCTCAGTGCAGAGGGACAACCATTTGGAAAGAGAGGGAGGAAAGGGCTGACCTAGTTGGGGATCTGCATATGGTTTGTTATGGCTAGATTTTATGTTGCCAGAGGTGGTGTCACAGGATTAAGTTTTTGAGGTAGAGACTCAGGCCCATGTTATGTGTTTGTTCCAGTCTAAATTTTTTTGTGAGTCTCAGATCTGAGATGAATGTGTCACCTGAACCCAAGTTATTTCTTCCTATTGAGATAAGAGACTTCATAAAGGGTATGTAGGTTTCTTGTTATTGTTGCTATTGTTTTATTTATTTATTGAATGATGGCTGTGAGTTCAGTAGCTTTAAAGATGACCAATTGAATGAGTCATCTTTATGATTTTTAATTTCATTAAGATAAAATTATAAAGAATTTACAAAAAAAAATAGGGACAAGACTTTCTGTGGTGCCAGAATAACATTTTATTTCTTTTTTTTTTTTTTTTTTTTAATTGAGACAGAGTCTCGCCCTGTCACCCAGGCTGGAGTACAGTGGTGCGATCTCGGCTTACTGCAAGCTCCGCCTCCCGGGTTTACGCCATTCTCCTGCCTCAGCCTCCTGAGTAACTGGGACTACAGGCGCCCGCCGCATCGCCCGGCTAGTTTTTTTGTATTTTTTTTAGTAGAGACAGAGTTTCACTGTGTTAGCCAGGATGGTCTCGATCTCCTGACCTTGTGATCCGCCCATCTCGGCCTCCCAAAGTGCTGGGATTACAGGCTTGAGCCACCGCGCCCGGCCAACATTTTATTTCTAATATCAGTGAACACTGTTGTTTTTAAATTAGTGACTTAAAAGGCTGTTTTTTAAAAATCTAACTTTTATGATTTTTATTGTTTTCAATATAACTTACTTTATCCACTTGTTCTAGTAGCTTTCCAGAAACTAGAATAAACTATAACAAGCTTTGTAATGTGTTTTGTTGGCCATATTGTAATTTGGTTTACCGGATTAATGTATCAAAGTATCTGAAATCTCTTGAATACTTAACTACTCCAGAAAAAATTTGTTTTTAAGGTAGTTGCTACCTCTTTTTCTTTTTTTAAACTGCCTCCACAAAGTGGTAAGGTCTGTTTTCCTCTTTTTATTTTTGGCAGTTAAAAAACAACTGTCATCACTTTGAGGCCACTAGTAACCCTGCTAAGAAGCAGGCATTCATCAATTCAATAAATGTTCTATCCTTATTTTATCCAGGGTGTTTTATATAGTCACACAGATCTCACCTATATCATCTATTGCCTTTAAAAAGTTTACATTTTCTGGCTGGGCATGGTGGCTCACACCTGTAGTCCCAGCACTTTGGGAGGCCTAGGCCAGCAGATTGCTTGAGGTCAGGAGTTTGAGACCAGCCTGGCCAACATGGCAAAATCGCATCTCTACTAAAAATACGAAAATTAGCTGGGTGTGGTGGCACATGCCAGTAATCCCAGCTACTTGGGAGGCTGAGGCACTAGAATTACTTGAACCCGGGAGGCAAAGGTTGCCATGAGCCGAGATGGTGCCCACTGCACTCCAGCCTGGGGTGACAGGCCAAGACTGTCAAAAAAAAATATAGTGGTGATTCCTGGAGACTTAGCATGGGTTCAGGAAAAAAAAGCACAACTCCTAATGATGACACATGGCGGAAAAGTTGAAAAAACAGGATTTAGCCTGTGGGAAAGTAGATTCTAGGATCATGGCATCTTTCTAAAGACATTGGAGGGGCTACTGTATGAAAGAGTAGTGCTCAGTGGTGGAAGTAAAGGGATATACTTTTTTGACTTATTCTAAAATAGAACTTCATCAGCTGTCTAAACTGTAGAAACCTACTAGTGGCTTTGAGTCAGGGCAGCTGTTTTATCAAATACAGATTGCGTTATTTGCTAGTTTTGTGATTTTAGTCAAGTTTCTTAGCCACTCAATTTCCTCATTTTTTAAATGTAGGAAATAATAACTATCTTTAGAGTTCCCATAAAGATCACATTAAATGTATTATGTTTATAAAGCATAGTGTCTGGTAGTGCCATGTGGTAGTCATTTTAGTAAACATGTGGTATAGTGAGAAGCATGTAAACTTTATCTTTACAGACCTACATCCTGTATTCATTATTTCTAAATGGGGAACTACTGGCATTTGAGGTAGGGTAATTATTTGTGCTACACTCTTGGCAGCTTGTAAGATGGTTTGCATTCCTGGCCTTTGGATTCTAAATACCAGTAACACTTCAGTCATCCTGACAAACAAAATGCCTCTGTACATTTCCAAATGTGAGCAGCTGTCAGCCAAGGGCTTAAGCTAGGTGCAGTCCCACCCTAGTTGAGATGTGCAGTTGCCTTGGTCTGATTTACTTAGGCTAATTTACTTGACCCTCTTCAGCCTCTTTTCCTCATTACTGAAATAGGCATGATGACTCTTGTTTTGCATGATTTGTGTTAGGGATTAGCAGTAATGTAAATAAAGCCTCTTGCACAATGCAGGTACACAGGAAAAGAAGTTATTTAGAAACTGGTAAGTTTGGATTTTGTACTTTGCTTTTGACACAGACCACAATTTAGTGGGAATGTTCTAGAAAGGATTTAAGCCTTGATTTGGGGGTTGGAAAAAATGACTTATATCTCCTAGACCCCTTAATAAATACTTTTGGCTGTATTTCGTGAAGTTTAACCTGTGGTGAATCTTTTAAAATGATAGAATTCAAACGTTTGCTGAAAAATCTGCCTGCAGTCTCAGCACTTTGGGAGGTTAAGGCAGGTGTATCGGTTGAGACCAGCCTGGGCAAGATGACAAAACCCTGTCTCTACAAAAATTAGCTGGGCATGATGGCATGCCTGTAGTCCCATTTACTCGGGAGGCTGAGGTGGGAAGATTGCTTGAGCCGGAGAGGTTGAGGCTGCAGTGACCCATGGTCGTACCATTGCACTTCAGCCTGGACTGCAGAGTGAGACTGTCTCAAAAAAAAAGAAAAAAATTCCCATCCCTAACTAAGTGTTAGCAGATTAGTTGGGAAGAAAGGTGTTTTCCTGACTGTAACTCAAATAAGTGATGAATGCTGTGGTAGCAGTAAGAACTGAGAAGATTTAGATCTTAATTCTGACTGCATAAAAAGGTGACATTTGAAGTAGACCATAATAGATGAGTAAAATGTTGCAGGTATTCAAATTAGCAGAAGCAAAAAATGCATGCTAGGATTAACATATATAGTACATAAGACTGCGAGTGCCTACCAGTTAGGAAACAGCTTCGTGTGGGCATAGGGTAAATAGGTTGAAAAGGTAATTTGTGGCCACATTATGAATCTCATACCAATGTTGTCTTTCTGTAGATGAGTCTGTGATGAGAGTAGTATGAAATTAGCTACAGCTGTCAAGACTGTGAAGGTATCTAGTTTGTTTTTCACTTAGCACATGAGAAACTATGGTACAGATATAATGAAACAGCTAAGTCCCATAGCTGGTTACTTATAGAACCAAGGCCTAAGTCCAGACTTGATTTTACAATCTGCATTAGGAGATGTACTTGAGATGGTGAGGAAAAAGGTCAGACCAACCACAATACTACTTTAATAATCTAGGTGGAAAATCTCGAGGACCTCACTATGACAGTAAGGGTAAAGAGAATGCTAAGTGAGGAAATTCTGAAGGTTACAGCAGTTGAGATTTGGTGGGAGAGGGAGAAGTTGAAGATACCATAGCTTCTAATCTGGAGGAATGAGTGTTGATGCCATTGTAAAAAGATGGCAACATCTGCTTTGAAAGATACATATTATATGCAGATAGACTTGAAACCATCTGATTCTGGCCTATTTAAGTTGTTGAATCAGATGAAATGTGTTTGAAAATTTCTTCTAAACTAGAAAAGCGTAATACAAAGTGAAAGCCCTGTCCATTGCCATTAATATGCCTGCTTGTAATGCCATTAAGCAATAGCCAAGAATTACTCATGAAAAGTAAAGGTGTTTCAAGTGAAGGTCAGGTTGTGCCACAAAAACTTGAAGAACATTATATAGGTAGCAACCTTAGTTTGCAGCACCCAGAACTTCTAGAGTTCTTGGGCTGCTAGTCCTGCTGGTTGTAGGTAGGTGATCTTAAATTTCATTTGTAGTTTAGTGTGTCTAGCATAATTCTCAATTTATGGGAAATGACAGTCAGTGAATGGCTATTATTTGGTTAGTTGATTATAATTTGTGGTACAGTAATCCTAAGTAAGGGCTGATCTCTTGCAAAATACTAATAACCTTAATTTCATAAAGGAAAGTTTAGGAGTCTGGTCTCATGGGACGTTATTCAAAGTTGACAGCATATTCTGACCATACAGATGTGTAAAAGTGACATTTTGGGGTTATACATCTTCAGAACATGGAGGTAAAACACTGTATTTGCAGTGTTACATGATTGTAGAATCCCATCCTATTTTACTCCTAAGAGTAGTGGTCAGTTAAAGAGCTTTTTTTCACCTACTTTAGGGTACCGTAACATACCCTATTGAGGGTGATGATTAACTATTATATTGTAAAAAGAGAAAAAAAGGACTACCCTAGTCTATTTTCTTGGAAGATTTTGACTGATTTTGAGCTTTTGATATGGTAGGAAAATGTCACTTTAGAGGAATACGTACATCTGCCTTTTCACTTGGGTACAGATTTTAGGGACCTTTGGATGTAGAGGACCAGTTATTTAAACAATTAGGTTGAGATTACAGAGTTCAATGTGTTTCTCTTAACTTTTATGAACAGATGGACTTATTTTGAGTCACTTGCCAAATGGCCCAACTGCTCATTTCAAAATGAGCAGTGTTCGTCTTCGTAAAGAAATTAAGGTAAGTTTTATACATTCCTTGATTGGCATTGATCTCTTCACAGTATTTGATTAGTAGATGCTGTATCTTATAGCTCTAATTTATTTTAATAATGGCATTTTTTCTCCTGATTACAGCAGTTTTTATCTATCAGTTTTCTTGGGAGACTGTGGTTAAGTTACACAGCCGGCAGGCAATAGTCTTCATTACTATGAAGCACGTTGATTTTCTAATAGGATATTTTTTGTTGCATTCACTGCATATTAAAATAATTTTAGATACGTCTTATTTCATGGGTTTGGTAAGCCATCTGTGGTAGTTTGTCACTAAAAAACGATAAATTTTGCAAATTTGTCATGTAAATTTTGATATTTGAAATTGCATTGGGAGGTATTGCCAATTAGCTTAGCTCATGGTGATATTTATTTTTCATTATTTTTCTAGAGAAGAGGCAAGGACCCCACAGAACACATACCTGAAATAATTCTGAATAATTTTACAACACGGCTGGGTCATTCAATTGGACGTATGTTTGCATCTCTCTTCCCTCATAATCCTCAATTTATTGGAAGGCAGGTTGCCACATTCCACAATCAACGGGATTATATATTCTTCAGATTTCACAGGTGAGGAAGGTAAACTTGTTGAACTTTGACTTGAATCATGAAATATATTTTCAACATGAACTAATTTTCCAATATATTGTAGCAAGTATCATACAAGATAAAATGAATTATCTTTTGAACCCTGTCATAATGTTAAACAATAGCTCATTCAGATTAACTTTTTGTCTTTGAAGATACATATTCAGGAGTGAAAAGAAAGTGGGAATTCAGGAACTTGGACCACGTTTTACCATAAAATTAAGGTCTCTTCAGAAAGGAACCTTTGATTCTAAATATGGAGAGTATGAATGGGTCCATAAGGTATGTGCTTATTGTTTTAAAAAACTAATTTTTAAAGTATGGGATAAGAGGGTGGGAGGAGAGAGAGCATCAGGAATAGCTAACGGATGCTGGGCTTAATACCTAGGTGATGAAAATGATCTGTGCAGCAAACCACTATGGCACATGTTTACCTATGTAACAAACCTGCACATCCTGCACATATACCGCTGGAAAAAAAAAGCTACAATATCTGGGTTTGGTGATTAACCGTGGTTCATCTGAAGTATAAACATCAGTGGTTCTCAAAGTGGTACCAGCACCATTACCTACGAACCTGTTAGGAATGAAAATTCTTTGGCCCGCAGACCTATTGGATCAGCAACTTAGGGGGTGGGGCCCAGCAGCAATCCGCTTATAAGCCTGTGTTATATGTGACTCTGTTACATGTTTCTTGAGAACTACTGATAGTTTTCTTAGACGTTTGGAGATAGACGTTTGGAGATCATCATCTTAAATAGTTTTCTTAGATGTGTGGAGATCATCATCTTAAATCATAAATGAAAACTTTCAATGTTTTAAAACATCTTTTTTTTTTTTTTGAGATGGAGTCTCAGCTCTGTTGCCCAGGCTGGAGTGCAGGGGCACCATCCCTGCTCACTGCAGCCTCTGCCTCCTGGGTTCAAGCTATTCTCCTGCCTCAGCCTCCCGAGTAGCTGGGATTACAAGCGTGCACCACCACACTGGCTAATTTTTTGTATTTTTAGTAGAGACGGTTTCACCGTGTTAGCCAGGATGGTCTTGATCTCCTGATCCGCCCGCCTCAGCCTCCCAAAGTGCTGGGATTACAGGTGTAAGCCACCGCACTTGGTCTAAAACATCCTTTTCTATCTAGTATAAGCAGTACTTCACTTAGTAACATTTTATTTTAAAATCACACACACACACAAAGTAACTGCCAACATCTTTTATATTAGACCGAAGACTGACTATTCAGGGTCTCACACAAACCCAGTTTTTCAGTGTGTTACCTATGAAGTTCTAGGGACGTTAACTTTTACTATTTTACCTGAACTGTTAATTATATTTTTGTTTTATTTTCTTCTTCCACTCCCCCGCTTTCCACTTTCAGCCCCGGGAAATGGATACAAGTAGAAGAAAATTCCATTTATAAAGTACTGAGAGAATAATATTGGATTTTGCTGAACAGGCCTATCTTGAACTTGGGTAATTTATTTTTGACAGAATACTCTCTTCAAAATGGCATTTGTTGATTTCATAAGCCTCTCACGTTTGGACAAATTACCAAATGCCATGAATTGCCACTGTGTGTTTATGTAGAAAATACAAATAAAAGTTATTTTGATGGCTTAGGTTTTCTTAAATTTAGTTATCTTGTTTTTGCGTAACTGAATAATTAAGTTGGAATCAAGATTCAGATTAACTTTCCTATTTGCATAGAACACATGAGAGGAATAAAATGGTTGGTAAATATTGGCTAACCCTTGATTTTTACACCAGATTAATCTTGGATTCCCAGTGTCTGGCACAGTTTTAATAACTTAAATGGAGGCCAGGTTTCTGGATGTTTTAACATTCTCTTAAGCCTTCAGAAGGGTAAAAAATTTAAAGCAAAATGATCTACCGGGGTTTAAAGCAAAGTTGCAAATTACTGAAGCTAATCTTTGCTTCCTGATTTTGAGGTGTTTGGTTTTTTGTGGCCAGGTTGGGGGAGCTCTTTTTTACCTCATTACATGGTGCTGTAGTACTCCATTCAGGCACTGAAACAAAGTTAACCCTATAAGTAACTCATGCATGGAAACCTGTAGAACTTAACAGCCTCCTCCTGACGTTACAAGAATAAAGGTTTGCGGTTTACCTTTAATTCCCTAGCAGTCTTGCCAGATGTATGGCATAAAGTCATGTAAGAAGAGTAGGTGGAACAAACTGTACAAACTTAACCCCTTCAGGTGTTCAGAACAGATTAATATACCATGTATTTAATACCAATAATAATGCAAAATAAAACTTTCATACTAAGTTTTATTGTATGCTGCCGCCAGTGTATATAAAACAATTACCCTTGTGAAACAGAAATTCATGAAAATTCAGAGAGGTAGATGTTAAGGACTGACAAAAGTAGAAGTTTGTATATTATGGCACATGTGTTACAGGGATAAGCTTTTGTACAGGCTTCAAATGTAGCTCTCTTGAATATTCACTGGATCATAAGGAGTGGTTTGGGAAACCTAAGATAGGAAAAAAAAGGTGAGTTAGGGTAAAGTATCAAAAAATATACTTTTTAATTTTTTTCATGAATAACCTAAGAGAAACAGGATGGGAAATGCCTGTGGTGCAGTAACCAGTAAAATCTTTCCCTTAATTTTCACAACCACTCTGATATATAAGTCATTCCTGTTTTATAAACAGACTTACAGATTAACTTGCTAAGATTACTGCCAAAATATATTCTGTATATAATAAAAAAAGGTTAATAAAGCTCTCTTAAGAAAAATCCAAACATCCGGGCCGGGCGCGGTGGCTCAAGCCTGTAATCCCAGCACTTTGGGAGGCCGAGGCGGGTGGATCACTAGGTCAGGAGATCAAGACCATCCTGGCTAACATGGTGAAACCCCGTCTCTACTAAAAATACAAAAAACTAGCCGGGCGTGGTGGCGGGCGCCTGTAGTCCCAGCTACTCGGAGGCTGAGGCAGAAGAATGGCGTGAACCCAGGAGGCGGAGCTTGCAGTGAGCCGAGATTGCGCCATTGCACTCCAGCCTGGGCGACACAGCAAGACTCCGTCTCAAAAAAAAAAAAAAAAAAAAAAAAAAAATCCAAACATCCTTAGAAAAATGAGCAGGAGTATTTAGCAGGGCAGTTTGGCAGTATCTAGTGAAGTAGAAGATGCAACCACACTTCTAGTTACCTAGATAAACCCAGACATAGAGAAACATGTACAAGGATATTGACTATATTAGTATTTTAACCGCAAAGAACTGAAACACCTAAATATAACTCCATAAGAGAATGGATAAACGAAGGTTTCTACATATGATGGAATACAAAGCTATAAGTTATGCCTTAAAAAATAAGTTATGTTTTCTAACCATAAAATATTTCAGTTAAGAGTATAAACTAAAAAATTTAAAAAATGAAAGAATATTAAATTTTAAAAAGTGCACTAAAAAATTAAAACATGAGCAGACTAACTTTAGGATTATTGATATGGAAAGGTACAAAAGTGTTAATCTGAGATATTTTGTAACAAAAATGTTTAAGAGGCATAAACAGAATGCTATGAAAAATGTTTAATCTCACCTAAAATAATAACAAACAAGACTTAGGGCTCAAGGAAAAAGCATTCTCATGTTTCTAGTGGAAGGCCAAAGTATTATATTGGCAGGGGATATCAAGTACAACATTGTAAAAATGTTAAATGTTCACTCCTTGACTAATTTTACTTCTAGAAATTTATAATAGAGGTACGAAGTATATATATAGTTGTTCACCAAAATCTTCACCTCACTGTAACCTCAAATTTTGGAAACTTAAATATTCAAGGAAGTATAATTGAATCACAGTACAACCATTAAAGATCTTGTTGACAAAGAATATTTAAGGAAATAAGAAATTCACCATTTAAAAAAGGCAGAATGAAAAAGCAAATACTGATCCTTAAATTTTTTTAATTAAAACATTTTCATGGCACCCATAAAATGTTTCATACAAAAACTACCTTAATTTTACATGTGTTTCCTCACTGTCAATAAGCCTGTCGTCTTATCTGCATTTTTTGTGTATACATGTTCTACTGATTAAGTTTTTAATCCTGTATTATTTCTTCTATTTTGTTGTGTGTAAAGAAGGAAAATTTTTAAAAGCTGGAATCTCAAAAAAAAAAAAAAAAAAAAAACAAATTCCTCTTAAAAGGAAATACAGGGCTGGGCACAGTGGCTCACGTCTGTAATCCCAGCATTTTGGGAGGCTGAGGTGGGTGGATCACCTGAGGTCAGGAGTTTGAGACTAGCCTGACCAACATGAAGAAACCCTGTCTCTACTAAAAATACAAAAATCAGCTGGGTGTGGTGGTGTGCACCTGTAATCCCAGTTACTCAGGAAGCTGAGGCAGGAGCACTTGAACCCAGGAAGCAGAGGTTGCAGTGAGCTGAGATTGCCCCATTGCACTCCAGCGATAAAACTGTATTTATACACATAACTCCAATGTAGATTCTTTACATTCATGCCACTCAGTGTAGGTCTAGTACTATCAGCATAAGTGGGCAGTTGTAAGAAATGCAAGTTGTAGGGACTCACTTCAGACCTTCTGAATTCGAATTTGCATTTTAACAAAGTGATTTGCATATATTCAAGCTAATTATTCTTCTCCTAGCCCAAATTGCTTCAAATCTTAATATCCACCAAGCTGTTTTCTTATACTGCTGGGATTAATAGACATTATTTTACATTCTGGATTCTTACCCCAGCCATATTTTTAAAATTGAGCAATTCATTTAAACACTTATCTGTAGATTCCTATGAACAAACTAATAAAACTATTAATAGCTGCCCAGTATTTTATTCATATGAAAATAAACCACTCTGTAAAGTGAATATAAGAACTGAGGTTAAAAAAAATCATTAATAAACCATAAAAATATGAAACTTCCAAAAACTACCATGAAGAATTAAATGAATAGTACCAGAAACAAAGAATATTATAATAAACAGTTAAATATGAAAGTGAATTACTTCTTCATGTGCATTTTTGTGCACATGACACCTGTTTTCAAAGGGCTTTTTTTCCCCCTGGTACTTCAAAAAACTTAAAACATCTTAACAAATCATTGTATTTACTGGAAACATGTTCTTATACAGACTTCCTGGACACTACCAGGTCTACAAAGCTTAATTAAGGAGGGCAAAACTATGTAACAAGGTATTTTAGGAAGCAGCTTCCTGGGCTTTGGAGAGTCAGAATGTTAGTAAGGGGTGTGTGCCATATACAAAACCTTTTTTTAAAAAGTACTATTAGTTTGCCTCTCATAGGTCAATATTGAGTACATTCCCTAACTAAAGTACTAAGAATTTATAAAATGCAGCACCCTTCAGTTACATTTTAAATGATCCAAAACGTTTTTGGTCACATCTCTTAGACTAACATACATTTGTACACATGGCATTTGATCTGGAAAGCACAAATTAATGTACTGAAGCATGCTTTAATAAAGCCAGCAGGGTCTTCAGTTTTTAATTCTCTGAAATTCAGTCCACTGTCTGTCTGCTACCAAGAACTCATATAGTGCATTTCCTTCATGTTTCATCTTTAATCCAACAAATGAGAACAAAACATAAAGCCTGTTCTACCTCAGTCCAAACGCCTTTACCACACTGGCTTACTCAGTTACATCTGATTTTCTCTTGCATTTCCAATTCCCAGTCTTTGCTATACTGCTCTACATCTGGGTTTAGTTAGAGCAATAACATCAAAGAGTTAATCCAAATCATCTGGTAGTACTTTAAGTTATCCCCATAAACAATACAGTTTTTTTAAAAACTGTCTAAGTATTTGCCAGGTACACGAAAAGAAAACTAGTACTTGAGGACTCCCAAGATGCATATGCCATTAGGCTGATGCTCTAAAAAGTGACAAATGGCTTGTTACAGCAGTGGGATTTTGTAGTAACTCTCCTATACCCTCTTTATGGTTATTAAATCCTCTACTTAACCTTCTTTATAGTAAAATAGAAACGATTAGCCTTCATGACTACTAAGTCAGCAAGTTTCATGAATCCTTACTTTCCTTTCAAAACAGAAAAATACTGGAAATGGAGGGCCAAAGGAAAGGGCATGGGATGATCTTTTAAGTGCTGCAAAGAAAGAGAAGACTAGTTATTCCTACAATGTGGGTTTTGGTTTTAATTTAAGGAAACTTACCTTTGAAAGATTCATTTTACTACAAAAAGGAACAGACTTTCTGAGGCCTGAAGGGATTTGTACTTGAAGATACTCCAGTCAGCAGAGGGTCATGTTGAGCATTCTGCAGACAGAATTGTTTCAAGTCTGCAGCTGCCTGGGAAACCTATACATAACAAAGAGGGGAGGGAAGCGCCAGATGGTGAGAACATTTTAATGAAGGTTTTCTCAATCTTTGGAAATACTGTACTTCCAATAAAACAGTACTTCTCTTGCTTCAAAAGAAGATACTATATAATAATTGAAGACTTAAGTCATATAGTGAGCTGTCTTTTTTTTTTTTTGAGACGGAGTCTCGCTCTGTCGCCAGGCTAGAGTGCAGTGGTGCGATCTCGGCTCACTGCAGCTTCCCCCTCCCGGGTTCAAGCGATTCTCCTGCCTCAGCCTCCTGAGTAGCTGGGACTACAGGCGCGCATCACCACGCCCAGCTAATTTTTGTATTTGTAGTAGAGACAGGGTTTCACCATGTTGGCCAGGATGGTCTTGATCTCTTGACCTTGTGATCTGCCCGCGTTGGCCTCCCAAAGTGCGAGATTACAGGCGTGAGCCACCGCACCCAGCCTAGTGAGCTCTTAATACTTAAAACCAATGCTTGTAAATAAGACTGATTTAAAGTATGTTTTCTTTGGTTACTAGAAGCATCAGATGACTGAGTACAAACAGTAGAATTATGTTTATTTTTGCAAAGCACAGCACATCTTATTAATAATAGGCTGTTCAAGTGCAAACCTGAGGGTACTTAACATCTTGTTTCTTAAAAAAAATTAAAGGTTAAACAAAAAGCAATAACGTTCTAGCAAACTATTATTTTGTCTTGAAAGCAGTATTAACTGGAAAAATGCTACTGTGAATGAACATAATGTGGGATAGCACATAATTTAGAAACGCAAACACTGTAAGAATGCATTCAGTATACTGATGCTCAAATTTATCAGACCCTTATACTGTTGCATTTAAACTAAAATTAAAAGAGGCATACATTCTTTCACTTAGACATCTACTATTTCTATATATTCTGCTAAGGTGATGTAGGATATAAACAAAATAACCATAAAGCCATAGAAGTTCCTTAAGTCCTGTTTGGGTGGCTCTGTATATGTATATTAACACTTAAACCATATTTAAGTCAATAGTTTCTTAAAGGCAGGCTGCTTAGAAAAACTGTTAAATTGAAGTTTGCTATCAGCCTTTCAGTCACATGACACTGGGCAGAAATCTGTCACTGTCTAGTTTAATAACATTAAAATATTGATGGTATACAAATAACCAAAACAATGAACTGAACCGTTCAGACGTGGAACATGAATCTAATATCTGAAGTCTTGAACTGAGATTTAAGAAGTGGGAGAAATACTCATTTATTTTATTCTCAGTCTTTACCACAAGGAGGCTGGGAGCAGGTGTCCAGTCCATCCAGCTGGATATGTGACCTTAGGGAATTAATAGCATCACAAATGCTCTCTATACCAAGAACCCCTGCAGATTACAGCTGTACCTCCAACCTGATAAAATAATTCATCATCCTAAGATGAATCTAAACGCTTATCGAATCTATTTGTGTGTCTGGCTTATACAACAGTCCAGGGTAATGAGTTCCATAGGTTTAATAGCTCCTATGTAAAAGAAGTATTTTTACAAATGACTTAAACCCCCTCATCCCCTCCCTTCCAAAAGAAGTGTAGCTAAAGTAGGGGAACAGTGGTGTCCTTTTTCAACAAATATTGTAACAATGTTTAGTGTTTCATTCATATTAACCAGCAGGAAGCATAAAGAGTACCTGTTAATTTTCTATTTAAAGTGTAGGTGGGGTCCAATGTAACTCCCTTTCACAAGTTCCAAGCACCACTATGTGCTGCATATACTTACAGGCACTGAGAATACATAACAGCCAGAGAGAGCCCTGTTGTTATGGAACTGATAGTTCAGAGAAAATGACAGACACAGTGCTCTGTAGTAAAATGAGTAATCGTTTAGATGGTGACTGGGTGCCCACCTAAGGGAAGGTGTCTGAGGTGACATTGAAACTGAGATCTCAATGACAAAAGATCCAACCAAATAACCATCAGTGAGAAACAGCATTCCAAACAGTGAGGAAAGCTGAGACAAAGACTCTAAAACTGGAACAAGCTGCTAGCCCCCAAGGCACTGTAACAATCACCATCCAGGAGGTTGAAACCCTGTAATCCTGGCCTAATTATTAGTGCCCCTTTTCACTCTCAAAAATGTCCTGACCTACCTATGACAGTTTGTCAAGCACTTATGATAAGTTCTATCAACTGTACTCAAACATAAAGGTTAAAATATTGTACTAGTTTAAAAATCTCACAAAAAATCACCTAGCCCAGTCATTGATAAAATAGATACACAATGTTAAACCACATTTAGCAACATGTCTAAAGAAAAGCTCATTAAAAAGTCCCAAAGGGGATGCTCCCCTTCTTGCTACAGCCTTAACATCAGGCAGTAACTCCAAAACCAAATCATTTCTGGTGCCTTTAATGATCCCGACCAGAACCAGAAGGCTACTAAGATTTAGGTAGGATCGGTTTTGGGGGATTAGGGGAGCAGCAGCTAGGGTTTTCAAATTAAAGTTCTTGGAGTATTTTAGTCTGAGGACCTCATGTCATTTTCTTTGGAGACTAAGTATGTACAATGTATTGCTTTCACTATCCCGCCCCATGTTTTCTTTCTTGGTCCATCCTATCTGTGATAAAGCCATACCTGAATGATATATAATGGTTAATAAATAAAATGATTTCGAATTTCAGACCCAAATCAAGACTCACTAGAAACCACTGTGATGAGGTAAGAATTGGGAGAGTAGAGAAATAGATTCCAAACTGTAGTGAGGTCTACAGCACTTCAAGGACTCTAAGTGAGGGGGATCCCACACCAAGACGAATGAGAATTTCTCTTCCCTTCTGAGTTGACCACAACTGAGTAAGCAGGTCCCTCACATTTCTAGTTAACAAAGCTAAATGGGAGACCCTCTCTCAGGGGGATCCTACAACAAGACGAATGA
>NW_012117488.1:7055611-7059991 GCF_000951035.1 Colobus angolensis palliatus | reverse complement strand
ATTATTTCTTCTATTTTGTTGTGTGTAAAGAAGGAAAATTTTTAAAAGCTGGAATCTCAAAAAAAAAAAAAAAAAAAAAACAAATTCCTCTTAAAAGGAAATACAGGGCTGGGCACAGTGGCTCACGTCTGTAATCCCAGCATTTTGGGAGGCTGAGGTGGGTGGATCACCTGAGGTCAGGAGTTTGAGACTAGCCTGACCAACATGAAGAAACCCTGTCTCTACTAAAAATACAAAAATCAGCTGGGTGTGGTGGTGTGCACCTGTAATCCCAGTTACTCAGGAAGCTGAGGCAGGAGCACTTGAACCCAGGAAGCAGAGGTTGCAGTGAGCTGAGATTGCCCCATTGCACTCCAGCGATAAAACTGTATTTATACACATAACTCCAATGTAGATTCTTTACATTCATGCCACTCAGTGTAGGTCTAGTACTATCAGCATAAGTGGGCAGTTGTAAGAAATGCAAGTTGTAGGGACTCACTTCAGACCTTCTGAATTCGAATTTGCATTTTAACAAAGTGATTTGCATATATTCAAGCTAATTATTCTTCTCCTAGCCCAAATTGCTTCAAATCTTAATATCCACCAAGCTGTTTTCTTATACTGCTGGGATTAATAGACATTATTTTACATTCTGGATTCTTACCCCAGCCATATTTTTAAAATTGAGCAATTCATTTAAACACTTATCTGTAGATTCCTATGAACAAACTAATAAAACTATTAATAGCTGCCCAGTATTTTATTCATATGAAAATAAACCACTCTGTAAAGTGAATATAAGAACTGAGGTTAAAAAAAATCATTAATAAACCATAAAAATATGAAACTTCCAAAAACTACCATGAAGAATTAAATGAATAGTACCAGAAACAAAGAATATTATAATAAACAGTTAAATATGAAAGTGAATTACTTCTTCATGTGCATTTTTGTGCACATGACACCTGTTTTCAAAGGGCTTTTTTTCCCCCTGGTACTTCAAAAAACTTAAAACATCTTAACAAATCATTGTATTTACTGGAAACATGTTCTTATACAGACTTCCTGGACACTACCAGGTCTACAAAGCTTAATTAAGGAGGGCAAAACTATGTAACAAGGTATTTTAGGAAGCAGCTTCCTGGGCTTTGGAGAGTCAGAATGTTAGTAAGGGGTGTGTGCCATATACAAAACCTTTTTTTAAAAAGTACTATTAGTTTGCCTCTCATAGGTCAATATTGAGTACATTCCCTAACTAAAGTACTAAGAATTTATAAAATGCAGCACCCTTCAGTTACATTTTAAATGATCCAAAACGTTTTTGGTCACATCTCTTAGACTAACATACATTTGTACACATGGCATTTGATCTGGAAAGCACAAATTAATGTACTGAAGCATGCTTTAATAAAGCCAGCAGGGTCTTCAGTTTTTAATTCTCTGAAATTCAGTCCACTGTCTGTCTGCTACCAAGAACTCATATAGTGCATTTCCTTCATGTTTCATCTTTAATCCAACAAATGAGAACAAAACATAAAGCCTGTTCTACCTCAGTCCAAACGCCTTTACCACACTGGCTTACTCAGTTACATCTGATTTTCTCTTGCATTTCCAATTCCCAGTCTTTGCTATACTGCTCTACATCTGGGTTTAGTTAGAGCAATAACATCAAAGAGTTAATCCAAATCATCTGGTAGTACTTTAAGTTATCCCCATAAACAATACAGTTTTTTTAAAAACTGTCTAAGTATTTGCCAGGTACACGAAAAGAAAACTAGTACTTGAGGACTCCCAAGATGCATATGCCATTAGGCTGATGCTCTAAAAAGTGACAAATGGCTTGTTACAGCAGTGGGATTTTGTAGTAACTCTCCTATACCCTCTTTATGGTTATTAAATCCTCTACTTAACCTTCTTTATAGTAAAATAGAAACGATTAGCCTTCATGACTACTAAGTCAGCAAGTTTCATGAATCCTTACTTTCCTTTCAAAACAGAAAAATACTGGAAATGGAGGGCCAAAGGAAAGGGCATGGGATGATCTTTTAAGTGCTGCAAAGAAAGAGAAGACTAGTTATTCCTACAATGTGGGTTTTGGTTTTAATTTAAGGAAACTTACCTTTGAAAGATTCATTTTACTACAAAAAGGAACAGACTTTCTGAGGCCTGAAGGGATTTGTACTTGAAGATACTCCAGTCAGCAGAGGGTCATGTTGAGCATTCTGCAGACAGAATTGTTTCAAGTCTGCAGCTGCCTGGGAAACTTTGACACGGTTGAGCCCGGCCTCCAGCCGGAGCTGTTGAACCACTTTCTTCATAGCGGCAACGCTGGAGGAGCCAGACATGCTGCACACGACGGCCGGGCCGATTCGTGGGTGGTGGGTCGCGGGCCGTGGGTCGGCGGGGCCAGACAACTAAGCAGCGCGCGGCGGGGGCGGGGCTCCGAACTTTGTCTCTAAGTTTCCGGTTCTGTGCTCAGCGGCTCCACCCTCGATGCGCATGCGCGCCTTTCCCACCCTCTGTTCCGGCTCCTCACCAGGCCAGGAGCGCGAGCCTGGAGGAGGGGGAGGAGAAGGGGCGGAGCAGTCGGTGGGCGCGGCTGCTGGGGAGGCGAGCGCGCCTGGACTCTAAGTTCTCCTTTCCTCTCCAGAGGGACCGATTAGGGAGAGGTAAGGAGACAGCTCATCGTTAGCCGCTGAGACCTAACAGGGGGTCTGAAGAGGGCCAGTGAGGGAAGTTAGAGCTGTGGGAGTTTCTAAAAGGTCCGGCGGCGGGTGACCAGGAGGTCTCAGTTTTCCTCCCAGAGTTTGTGGGAGGGGTTGAGGGAAGTGAGGGGAGATGCCCGCGGAGGCGTAGGAGCTACTGTGCACCCGGCGTGAGTCACCTGCGCACCCCCGCCCCGTACAGGCGTGTCTCTCTGTGACCCGAGTTTGGCCAACAGGCATTCTCAGTTCCACCCCCAACCCCCAGTCTGGCTGACACGAGGCGGAGGGAAGGTGCGGAGGTCGCTGTCGCCTACCCAGCGGAGCCGGGCAGGCGGGGAACAGGGGCGCTGATTCGCTGGAGAAAGGACCTTCTGGAGGGTTGACTTTACTGGCTTCTTAGCTCTTGAATTGGTTTTTTCTGAAGGAGATTGTGAAGAAGCCAAGGTGCTGGCTGAAGATTACACCTGTCTACTCTGTTACCCATTTACTCCGGAGAATTAACGCTTATTGTAGTTTTTAAAATAAAACTTGTTTTGTTGTCCGGAAAGTTTGTTTTTTAGTATTTCCGTTGTAATTTATTACCTCCTGCTTGAAATTGAGTCCCAAAGGAGTTTTTAGGAGAGAGGGTAGGATCTAACCAAACAAAATAGGCTTAGCGAGCCAGTCAGTATGTCTTTCCTTCATCCATGGAAATGTGTGTGTGATGTCACAGCACTAAGGGCAGATGTTTCCTATTTCTTTTGGAGTAGTCAGTCTCCGAATGCGCTGATGTTTTCCATTAATGTGAATAATTTCATCATTAATGGATTTCAAATTTTTTATTAGAGAAACATATGTAATTGCTCTGGTCAACAAAATCTAAATTACTTGCTCAACAATTTATATCAGTTTGCAAAAATGTACATCGTGTAAGTTTAGCATCTTACTTAATTCGTACGGATGTAATTAATGATTGGGGTTAAAACCAGGGTTTGAATTCTGGCTCTGCTACTTATGGTATTCTTGGGCAAGCTACTTAAATTACTGAGGCTTTTTTTTCCTTATTTCAAAATAAATTATAAAGCTTCGCAGAGTTGTTTTTCAGAATGAAATGACATTATATATAAAAAGAATATGAAAGCTATCTCAATCAATATTGTCTTTTCCCAAAAGGTGTTATAATTATTTTACCTTTGGTGCTTTGTTGACTGTGTAATGCTAAAACGTCATTCACACTTTACAGGTTTTTAAGATTAAACACAAGTATCTTTATTAAAGAATGATCTATTTTACAGTAGTTGTAAAATATATCACTGAACTCTTAGAACCATGGAATGTTAATGCTGGAAGAGATTTTAGGGAATATATGGTCCAATAATTACTTCTGTGAGGGAGACTGTTGAGGAATAAATAGTGTTTTAGGCCAAAACAGTTTCAGAAAAAAAAGAATTTATTGCTTTTTTATTAACTGCTGCATTGGGAAACCACAGACTGGACTGCTGTCTCAAACACTAGATATTATTGTTTGTAGCGTGTGTTTAAATCTATTTAGGATACAAAAGAAAAAAAAACCACTGAGGCCGGGTGCGATGGCTCACGCCTGTAATCCTAGCACTTTAGCAGGCGGAGGCAGGCGGTGGATCACCTGAGGCCAGGAGTTCAAGACCAGCCTCTCCAACATGGTGAAACCCCATCTCTACTAAAAATACAAAAA
>NW_012117488.1:7035472-7055561 GCF_000951035.1 Colobus angolensis palliatus | reverse complement strand
TGGCTCACGCCTGTAATCCTAGCACTTTAGCAGGCGGAGGCAGGCGGATCACGAGATGGAGATCGAGACCATCCTGGCCAACGTGGTGAAACCTCGTCTCTACTAAAAAATACTAAAATTAGCCGGGCGTGGTGACACACGCCTGTAGTCCCAGCTACCCAGGAGGCTTGATGGAGGAGAATGGCTTGAACCTGGGAGGCAGAGGTTGCAGTGAGCCGAGATGGCGCCACTGCACTCCAGCCTGGCGACAGAGCGAGACTCCGTCTCAAAAACAAACAAACAAACAAACAAACCATTGAGATAACTTTAAGTTCAGTTGCATCTGAAGTGATTACCAGTAAATATAGTTTATGAACTATCTGTATCTCTTAAATTTTTGTTTAGGAGATGTCCTTTGACCTTCCACAATGATCTAAAACATTTCAAACATGTTACCAACTGTACAGACATAGATGCTCACAGTTCAGTTGGTTGAAGACTGGCCTGTTGTAAAAACAATTTGTCACCAAGAAGATTCTTGTAGCAATAAATGGCAAGAAAAAACAACCAAGTAATCTGTCATTTTATGTTTTGTCAGCAGAGCACTGTCAATTTAAATTTACCTGAGATCTTCACCTTATTCAATTAATACCCTAAGTTCTTTAGTTCACTAGGTCTAAATTCAGAATTTGAATAAATAAGATTCACATGCCTTACTTTGTAGTTTAACTAAAAACTGAATCTCTTCAAAGGGGGATTTCACAATTCTGACTTCTTTCTGAAAGAATGAGCTTATACTTTTTTTATAATGGCTAAGGAAATTGAAGTTTGGAGAAAAAAAATATATACAGTAGCTGCAAATAAAATACTTAGGAAGTAACCAAGGAAGTTAAAGATCTCTACAATGAAAACCATAAATACTCCATGTTCATGTATTGGAAGATTCAATATAGTTAAAATGTCTCTAATACCCAAAGCAATCTACAGATTCAATGCAATCTCTATCAAAATACCCATGACATTCTTCGCAGAAGTATTTTTAAAAATCCTAAAACTTACACAGAACCATAAAAGACCCAGAGTCACCAAAGTTACCCTGAGCAAAAAATAAAAATGGAGGAATCATGTTACCTGACCTCAAATTACGCAGCAGAGCTATAGTAACCAAAACAGCATGGTAACTGGCATAAAAACAGACACATAGACTAGTAGAACAGACTAGAGAACCCAGAAACAAATTCATTCACCTGCAATGAACTCGTTTTTTACAAAGGTGCCAAGAACATACATTGGAGAAAGGACAGTCCCTTCAATAAATGGTGCTGGGAAAACTGAATATCCATATTAGAAGAATGAAACTGGATCTCTCTCCTCATATACCAAAATCAAATCAAAATGGGTTAAAGACTTAAATCTAAGACCTCAAACTATGAAACTACTATAAGAAAACATTGGGGGTGGGGCATGGTGGCTCACACCTGTAATCCCAGCACTTTGGGAAGCCGAGGCGGGTGGAACACCTGAGGTCAGGAGTTTCAGGCCAGCCTGACCAACATAGAGTGAAACCCTGTCTCTACTAAGAAGACAAAAATTAGCTGGGCAGAGTGGCACACGCCTGTAGTCACAGCTACTTGGGAAGCTGAGGCAGGAGAATCACTTGAATCCGGGAGGCAGAGATTGCAGTAAGCTGAGATCATGCCATTGCACTCCAGCCTGGGCGACAGAGTGAGGCTCCAGCTCTCAAAAAAGGAAAAGAAAACATTGGAGAAACTTTCCAGTACATTGGATTGGGTAAAGATATTTTGAATAATGCCCTACAAGCACAGGCAACCAAAGCAAAAATGAACAAATGGGATTACATCAAGTTAAAAACCCGCACAGGACCAGGCATGGTGGCTTATGCTTGTAATCCCAGCACTTTGAGAGGCTGAAACAGGTGGATTGCTTGAACCCAGGAGTTTGATAACAGCCTGGGCAACATGGCAAAGCCAAAACCGCATCTTTACAAAAATACAAAAAGTAGCTGGGCATGGTGGCATGTACCTGTGATCCCAGCTACTTGGTAACCCGCAGAGGTCAAAGCTGCAGTGAGCTATGATCATGCTGCTGCATTCCAGCATGGGCAACAGAGAAGCCTTTTCTCAGAAAAATAAAAAATAAAAATGAAAACCTTCTGCACTACAAAGGAAACAATCAGCAAAGTGAAGAGACAAGTCACAGAATGGGAAGAAATATTTGCAAACTATTCATCTGATTTATAACCAGAATATATAAGGAGCTCAACTATATAGGGAAAAAAATCTAATAATCCACTTTAAAAATGGGCAAAAATGCTGAATAAACACTTTTCAAAAGAAGACTTACAAATGGCGAACAGGTATATGAAAAGGTGTTCCAACATCACTGATCATCAAGAGAAATGCAAATCAAAACTACAACGAGATATCATCTCTCCTCAAAGTGGCTTTTATGCAAAAGATAGACAATAACAAATGCTGGTGAGGATGTGGAGAAAAGGGACCCTTGTACGCTGTTGGTGAGAATGTAAATTAGTACCACCACTATGGAGACCAACTTGGAGGTTTCTCAAAAAAACTAAAAATAGAGCTTCAGTATGTCCCAGGAATCCCACCGCTAGCTATAGACCCAAAAGAAAAGAAACCAGTGTATCGAGGTATCTGCACTCCCTTGTTTACTGCAGCGCTATTCACAATAGCCAAGATTTAAAAGCAGCCTAAGTGTCTATCAACAGATGAATGAGTAAAGAAAATGTGGTACAAATAAACAATGGAATACCATTCCGCCATAAAAAAGAATGAGATTATCTCATTTGCAACCACATGGATAGAACTGGAGGTCATTATGTTAAGTGAAAAAACCAGGTGCAGAAACACAAACTTCACATGTTCTCACTTATTTGGCAGTAAAACATAAAACAATTGAACTCATGGAGATAGTAGAATGATGGTTACCAGAGGCTGGGAAGAGCAGTAGGGTGGGAACTGGGGATGGTTAATGGGTACAGAAATATTAAGTTAGATAAAGTGAATAAAATCTAGTATTTGATAGCACAAAAGGGTGATTATAGTTAACAATAATTATACATTTTAAAATAAGAGTATAATTTGATTTTTTGTAACACAAAGAAAGGATAAATGCTTGAGGTCATAGATACCCTATTTACCCTGATGTGATTTTCACACATTGTATGCCTGTATCAAAATATTTCGTGTACCCATAAATATATACACCTACTACATGCCCACAAAAATTACAAAGTAAAAGAAACCTAACTCTATAATTCCTTTTCCAACATAGATTCTAACCCAATATCATTCTGTTACTCTCTGGGAGACCCTCCCCCACTCTAAAATGTCCTTATATATCCTGAGAAGGTTTCAAATCAAGACAAGTATGCCATTTTGTCTACACTAGGACCTGTCTAGAAAACAAACCTCGGCCGGGCGCGGTGGCTCAAGCCTGTAATCCCAGCACTTTGGGAGGCCGAGATGGGTGGATCACGAGGTCAGGAGATCGAGACCATCCTGGCTATCACGGTGAAACCCCGTCTCTACTAAAAATACAAAAACTAGCCGGGCGAGGTGGCGGGCGCCTGTAGTCCCAGCTACTCGGGAGGCTGAGGCAGGAGAATGGCCGAAACCCAGGAGGCGGAGCTTGCAGTGAGCTGAGATCCAGCCATTGCACTCCATGCACTCCAGCCCGGGCGACAGAGCGAGCTCCCGCCTAAAAAAAAAAAAAAAAAGAAAACAAACCTCATTCCTCCATTGGTTCCACAAGTCTAACTATTATATTATAAATGCTTGTGGATTCTGGAGTGCCCTCAGGCATTTCAGGCTTTTTTTGTTTTTCCTTTTTTTTTTTTTTTTCGAGATGGAGTTTTGCTGTTGTTGCCCAGGCTAGAGTGCAATGGCGTGATCTCAGCTCACCGCAACCTCTGCCTCCTGGGTTCAAGCAAGTTTCCTGCCTCAGCCTCCCGAGTAGCTGAGATTACAGGTATGCGCCACCATGCCCAACTAATTTTGTGTTTTTACTAGAGACGGAGTTCACCTTGTGGGTCAGGCTGGTCTCAAACTCCTGACCTCAGGTGATCCACCCGCCTCAGCCTCCCAAAGTGCTGGGATTATAGGTGTGAGCCACCACACCTGGCCTCATTTCAGGCATTTTAATCTATTTACCTAAGACAGGTTACCCTTTAAATTGATTAGAATTTTATTTACAGCTTAACCAGGAACCAAATAAAGCAGAACTCCCAGGACATATACATAACCTGAATCTATCCTGATCAGATAGACTTCATGCCTTGGTGATTTAAGAATCAGGAATTATGTGAAAAAATACTCCCATCATCTGTCATAAAGTTAACTGTATTCTGATTTTTTTATTCCAGAATGTAAGTTTCCCTTTCACTTGTTGCATTCCCTGAGCAATCAAGTAATCAAAACATTTTAGAGCTGCAAAGGATTTTGAAGAGTTCAAGTCACTTACCACTAAGAAACTGACACTCAGACCAGTGAATGGTTTTGTAGGTTATAAGGGACCAGAAATCTGCTTTTCTGGCTCCCAATCAATCTGATTACCTTGTGTGAGATTCTACTTTATTGATATATTTAAACATAGCCCATGTCAGCATTTAGGATTTTCTAAAGTACATCGAGCAATCTTTGTATGCCGTATTATCAAATCAAACAGGAAATAAAAATTACTAGAATCCTTATTTCTAGAAATTGAATAAGTATCAGAAGTTCTTAAGCTTGATTTTCAGCTCTGCTACTGACACTGAAAATCATTTTGGAAAAGTGCAGAGAAAACATGATGGGTAGATACTTTGAAAGGAGGGACTAGATCAGAGATGGCAGATAGGTTATACATCCACCAAGAGTTACTCCTTCTCAAACCCATAGTTGACTATGGTAATTCTGAGATGTAGCCTTGGGATCCTACTTAGTAATTCACTTCTAGATAGTCAGTACTAGTTGATGGGAATTAGCATGCAAGATAAAATTGATTTTCCATTCCTGGCAGTAGAGTTGTAAAGCAAAATTATGCAGTAAATGAAAGATTAGACAGGAACTTAATAGTCACTTTATTTTTGGTTATTGAGATATCAGTCTCCTTTCATTTGAATTGTTGGCATCATTTTGTTCATTAGCTAATTAGTAACAGGTAAAAAATGTGAAAATCCCACATATTATATGTTAGGATTTAGTATATGATTTGGTGAGGATCAACTACAAATTCTAAGCATGCCTAAAATTTTTTTGGTTTTGTTTTGTTTTGTTTTATTGTTACAGAGTTTCGCTCTTGTTGCCCAGGCTAGAGTGCAATGGTGCAATCTCGACTCACACAACCTCTGTCTCCCGGGTTCAAGCGATTCTCCTGCCTCAGTCTCTGGAGTAGCTGAGATTACAGACATGCGCCACCACACTCAACTAATTTTGTATTTTTAGTAAAGATGGGGTTTCTCCATGTTGGTCAGGCTGGTCTCAAACTCCCGACCACAGGTGATCTGCCTGCTTTGGCCTCCCAAAGTACTGGGATTACAGGCGTGAGCCACTGCGCCAGCCAAGCATGCCTGAAGTTTTAATTAGCCTCTCGTAGTTTCAATAGCAAAGGGTTACTCAAGTTAGCACAAGCAATGAGGAGATTATTGTAAAGATCAACATACAGCAGCAGTGGAGGCGCATATCCCTTGTAAATCCCAAAACAGAAACTGTCACGCTAATAAGCCAAACTGGAAGTAGATCCAAGGCTAGATACTTCAGCCCCAAGACTTCTTGATTCCTCTCTAGTGCTTAGTTATAAACATGAATCAGCTATGTTACTTCCTCAGTTTGCTTCTCACTACCAGTTAACTCAGTCATTTTTTCTATGCTTTATCTTTTGCTATCTCTTTTTTTTTTTTTTTTTTGAGACGGAGTCTTGCTCTCTATCGCCCAGGCTGGAGTGCAGTGGCGCGATCTCGGCTCACTGCAAGCTCCGCCTCCCGGGTTTACGCCATTCTCCTGCCTCAGCCTCCGGAGTAGCTGGGACTACAGGCGCCCGCCATCTCGCCCGGCTAGTTTTTTGTATTTTTTAGTAGAGACGGGGTCTCACCGTGTAGACCAGGATGGTCTCGATCTCCTGACCTCGTGATCCACCCGTCTCGGCCTCCCAAAGTGCTGGGATTACAGGCTTGAGCCACCGCGCCCGGCCGCTATCTCTTTATAGATAAGTATAGCTTTCCCGTAACATAGGCTTGCCTCATGGCTGTGATACTATGATACTGCCTCATGACTTTTCTGTATTCTTTTTTTTTTTTTTTTGAGATGGAGTCACTGTCGCCCAGGTTAGAGTGCAATGGCACGATCTTGGCTCACTGAAACCTCCCCTGGTTCAAGCAATTCCCTTGCCTCAGCCTCTGGAATAGATGGGATTACAGGCGCATGCCACCACGCCCAGCTAATTTTTTTTTTTTTTTTTGTATTTTTAGTAGAGATGGGGTTTCACCATGTTGGCCAGACTGGTCTCAAACTCCTGACCTCGGGCAATCCGCCCCTCTTGGCCTCCCAAAGTGCTGGAATTATAGGCATGAGCCACCGCACCTGGCTCTCTTTTCTATATTCGTGTTAGTAATGTCTACTAACGCTTGAATCTTGAGCTCTTTTCCCAGGTCTAATTCCCAAGGGCTCATCTTTTTACAGCAGAACATTTTGTTTGTTTCTGGTCAGCCCAGGATTTGGTCTCCAGCATTGGTTGCATCAGAAATGATAAAGGGAGTTCTTAAAATCCCAAACATGGCTTCTTTGCCATTACTTTAGAAGGGATACTATAGGTTGAGTATCCCTTATCCAAAATGTTTGGTGTCAGAAATGTTTCAGATTTCAGATTTTTTCAAATTTTGGGATATTTGCATTATATCGGTTAAACAATCCTAATCCAAAATCCAAAATGCTCCAATGAGCATTTCTTTGGAGCATTATGTCAGCATTCAAAAAGTTTCAGATTTTTGAGCATTCCAGATTTCAGATTTTAAAATTACGGATACTTAACCTGTATAGTGGGGTCCTGTATAGGTTTACCTCAGGACAACAATAAAGCAGGTCTTGACTGATCTATCTTGAGTTTGTTTAATTAAAAATTTGTTCTGGGATGGGCACATTGGTGGCTCATGCCCGTAATCCCAGCACTTCCGGAGGCCGAGACGGGCAGATCACTTGAGGTCAGGAGTTTGAGACCTGCCTGAGGCAGGAGAATCACTTGAACCTGGGAGGCAGAGGCTGCAGTGAGCCAAGAGTGCGCCACTGTACTCCAGCCTGGGTGACACAGGGAGACTCTGTCTCAAAAAAAAAGAAAAAAAAAATTATTCTGAATTAAAATATCAAATTTTAATATGTAACAAATTAAAACTTTTAGCCTACTAACTTGCATACCAGTGAATCAAGAATGTCCTTATGCTATAATTATTATAGATTATTAACTAATTATTATCTAATAATGAAGTGACCATATATGTATCTGAGTCATCTTTCACTTAGGTTCATAATAGAGGCTAATATTAATACAGTGGCATACAGAGTTTTTGTATAGATATATAAATACTTTCTTAAAGTACTAATGTATACTTAAAATAGCGTTTGACATGGTCAAAATGACAAATCACATTCTAAGTTTTAATTATTATAAGAAATATGGAAAGTAATATGTAAAACTAAGGAGATGCTATATTTCAGGAGATAATCTTTTAATTTTGATACCATTAAAACAACTAGTGGTACTTGTTAGGGTTTTGTAGCGCTACAATCAGTACCAGATCAGAGGAATTTTAAGTTTTGTTGGAGATAAATCCTTATTTTAACATAAATCAAGGAAGAGCAATGCTTTGAAATCTAGAAAAGCTTCAGCTCTTGTGTTGATATGATTAGTGTATCCTTAAGGATTATCCTGCTTTGATAATTCCTTTTAGAGTAATAATTCAGCTACCTTATTTTTTATTTTTTCTTATATACATTGTATATTTTTAATTGTATCATACATTCTTGTAAACTGCCATAAATCCTGAGGAAAAACACAGGAAATAATACACAAATGAAGCCTGATATATATAAAGACTGGCATTTTCACCTGGAATGATTGTTCATGTTTTTTATTATTGAGGCATCAAAACCCAGGAAGAAATGTATATGGTAAAACAGTTTTCATCATTCTATAGCCATTTTAACTAGCCCAGAGGCTAATTAAAACTTTAGGCATGCTTAGAATTTGTCGTTGATCCTAACCAAGAATCATAAATTCTGTCTTTCTACTTCCAAATGTGTATTTCTACTTCATGTAAAATGCTATCTATTTAACCTTAATTTTTGACCAAGAAAAGATGAATTATTTAGAATAGTAAAGTATGTCCTGGTCACAAGTCCATTATAATGTAATTTGTCACGTTACTTAGTTGTATAGATTTATACTCATTTCATTACACAGTCCTATTTACTAGTAATATGTCCTTTAGAGTTAGAATAATAAAGATTATATATATTTCCAAGTTTTCATTTTTAGTTTATTTAATGTTTTTGTGTTTTCCTTTTTATTTCTTGAACAAATCAGAGACCAGAAATGAGTGGAATGCTATCTTAAGCCAAAAAAACTATTACAATTTTTATTTAATACTACTTAAATGAAGAAAGATAAATAAAGAAACAAAATTCCAATTGATAATTATCCCATTCAGACATTAGTAAATATGTCGCTCAATCCAAGTCGACCTTCCTCATCAGAGGTAAGAAAATCTTTTTATACTAAAATATAAGAAAGACTTGCTTATCATTGTTTTTGAAAAGTTTTATAAAAGCAAAAACATAAATTATATAAAGTATTAGATATTGACTCCACCATGATCCCAACTTCATATATCCCATTGCCTGGTTACACTTCTCGTGTCGCTAGCTCACTTCCTCTACCCCAACCATATTGGGATCCCCAATGCATTGATTCTATCACCTTTTTTACTATTTCTCAATTGTATGGTTGAAGGTGGTACCCTCCATATCTAGCTTAAGTTCCATAGAGCAGTCATGATCACTCTTTTGCACATACTTTTGACTCCTTGCCCCTCTGTCACTTCATTGTGCTGCTTGACAAAACAACAGACATGGTTAATGCATTTCTCCACCTGTTCTGTACCTACCATGAATTTCAAATGGAATCTTTTCTGGTGGGCAGTCTTACTATCTGCGACTCATTAATTCACTCTTTCACTCTTCTAAACAAGTATGTCATACCATCTTAGACCCCCAATACCTTCTCTCTATTTTCTCTTAAACCAAGTGCAATCAAGATTTCATCTCCATTATTCCACCAAAACTGTTCTCATTAAATTCACCCTTTCATTACTAAATCTGTTGGTTAATTCTTATCCTAAACATTCTTGATCTATGTGTGCACAACAGCTGACACCATTAATCACTTTCTCTTCCTTGACATAGGCTTCACTAGGCTTCTAGCATACATGTTTTGTTTGTTTTCTTCTTACCTCCCTGGCTGTTCAATCTCAGTCATCTTTACTGGGCCTTCATCTTCCTCCTGACCTCTTAATTTGTGAATACATCAGGGTTCAGCTCTTTCATGTTTGTTTTCTTCTTACCTCCCTGGTTGTTCATTCTCAGTCATCTTTACTGGGCCTTCATCTTCTTACTGACCTCTTAATTTTGGAATACATCAGGGTTCAGCTCTTTGTTCTCTTCTTTGCCTACACGCATTCCTTGGTGATCTTATCTAGTCTAATAGATTTAAATACCAACTTTATGCCAAGGATTTCCAAATTTATAGCCTTATCTCAGTCCTCTTTCCCAAATTCCAGATTCACATAGGCCTATATTCAGCTGACTAACTGACATCTCCACTTGGATGGCCAATAGATATCTCATCTTCATATGTCTGAAACTGGATTTTTTTTCCCTTCCCTAAAACTTGCACTACCCATGACTTTTGCCATTTCAGATACTGAAAGGTCAAATCTATCCTTTCAGTATCTGAGGCCAAATGCCTTGGAGTCATACTTGATTCTTCTTGCATACTTGAGTCTTCTACTTGACTCTTCTTTCAAACTCCACTTCCAATAGATTGACTCTGACTCTTCTACTTGACTCTTAAACTCCACTTCCAATTGATTGACTCTAACTTTTAAATACATACAAAATCTGTCGCTTTTTTTTTTTTTTTGAGACGGAGTCTCGCTCTGTCGCCCAAGCTGGAGTGCAGTGGCCGGATCTCAGCTCACTGCAAGCTCCGCCTCCCGGGTTCACACCATTCTCCTGCCTCAGCCTCCCGAGTAGCTGGGACTACAGGCGCCCGCCACCTCGCCCAGCTAGTTTTTTGTATTTTTAGTTCACCGTGTTAGCCAGGATGGTCTCGATCTCCTGACCTTGTGATCCGCCCGCCTCGGCCTCCCAAAGTGCTGGGATTACAGGCTTGAGCCACCGCGCCCGGCCCTGTCTGCTTTTTAATAACCTTTACTGCTAGCACATGAGTCACCATTGTCTCACACTCTAATTATTCCAGTAGCTTCATAACAAGTTCCCTTTTCTTGCCTCTTATAGTCTGTTCTAGCTATGATCCCCATCACTCAGCTAATTAAGTAAAGCATTATGTATATCCTGATATAATGCAATATAAAATACAGGACACCACTTCAAAATATTATTGCCCCTGTGTCACTTGAAGGCTGTATAGTTAACTGTTTACAGGAGGTAAGAGAGGTTGGAGAAACAAGTTAAATGACACCTTAGAGATAATGAAGTATATTCAGAATGTGGAACATTCTATAAGACAACTGGCTCAGTATCTTTTAAAAAGTCAATGCCATGTTAAAAATAAAAAGCAAAAAATAGGTTTGGGAGCTCTTCAAGATGAAAGTTTTAAAAGATGTAACAACCAAATGCATTGTGTGATCTTTGTTTGAATTCTAGGTTAAGAAAATATTTCAAGGACAATTGGGAAAATTTAAATATGGACTGGATATTAATTGACATTAAGGAATTTTAATTTTTTAGATGTGAAAATGAAACTGTGATTATGTTACAGAGGTTCTTATTTTTAGAATATGGATGCCAAATAATTTAGGGATATAGTGTCGCGATGTCTGATTTACTTTGAATATTTTATTCGGAGAGAGAGAATTACTTTATTTATATGTATGTTTAAAATTTTTCCTATTAAATAAAAATATATGTCAGATCTTAATGTTTCTCTTAAAACCATGCATTAGCTTCCCATTTTGTAGGTGAAAATGGCTCAGAAGGCGCTATATGTTTCCCCTCTACCTCCTTATTTTTCTGAACTTATCTTCTACTGCTCTCTCCCCTACTCTCTCTGCTTCAATCATACTGATATGCTGTCACCTTAATACCTTTATTTTATCTCTTTCTGAAACTCTTTCCATCTAGATCTTCACTTGGCTAATTCCTTCTTTTCCCTTAGGTCTTTACTCCGATATCACCTCTTCCATGAGACCTGTCCTGACTATTTAAAACTGAAAACTTCTCCATCCCATATCTTCCCATTCTTCTTTACCCCGCCCTACTTATTTTTTCCTAGTAGCTACCACTTTATAATATCTATATTATCTATTAGTGTTTTATGTTTATTTTTTTAATTTAAAAAAACTTTTTTAAATTTTACTTCTTAGAAGGCAGTATTTATTGTTTATTGGCTGTATTTCTCACAAAGCCAGGACTAGTCTGAGGCAAATGAGGTACTTGCCATAGATGAAAAATTTAAGGGGCTACCAAAAAATTGTTTTAGTAAAATTAATGCAAAAAAAATCCATGATGAACAAGATACCAATATTTTAAATAAGAGACAGGATCCAACAGTGCCATCCCTAATCATTTTGAAACCTGGGGCAAAAGAAAAAGTATATGCCCCCATATATATATGTGTATGTATATATATATATACACCTTGTAATGTATTTTTAAAATAGCTAATGGTTTTAATGAAAATATTATTGATGAGCAGCTTCCATTAAAGCCAGGAAAGTAAGATTATAATAAATCAGGGTGTGAGTGTAAATAGAATATTTAACCTTAAAATAATATTGTCAGATTTAATATGTACTTTAAAATTTTAAAATATTTTTTCAACTACTTTATTGTTCTGGAAAAAAACATTAAAATGTATTTTTTAAGAAACATGTATATAAATATTTAGTTCAAGAGAGAGTTTCCCCCTGTAAAATATTAATATATTTATATAAAGATAAGGTCATATTTATTTCAAATTTCTTAAGGTTTTGCAAATATTCAATAGTATAGCGAGGGGATAATCTTTTAAGTGCTCTAGTGTTCAAAATGCAACATACAGAAAACTTCACTATCAGATCTATACAAACATTTTGAATTTTTAGTTAATATTTCATCATCAAAAGCATAGAAGTAATTTTCTTGATTTATAAAAACAACTTGAAGAAAACCTTATGCTCAAGAACCATTTTTATCTCCTATAAAATTACTAATATTAACAGTAGGCCATATTCAAACTTTTAAAGGTTTCTCAGATATTTAATATTGCATTCAAGAATATTCATTTAAATGCTTTGACTTTTAATATGCAGGGAGTATCAAACTTAATTTGATTAAAAGATAAGACGGCCGGGCGCGGTGGCTCAAGCCTGTAATCCCAGCACTTTGGGAGGCCGAGACGGGCGGATCATGAGGTCAGGAGATCGAGACCATCCTGGCTAACACGGTGAAACCCCGTCTCTACTAAAAATACAAAAAAAAAACTAGCCGGGCGAGGTGGCGGGCGCCTGTAGTCCCAGCTACTCGGGAGGCTGAGGCAGGAGAACGGCGTAAACCCAGGAGGCGGAGCTTGCAGTGAGCTGAGATCTGGCCACTGCACTCCAGTCTGGGCGACAGAGCGAGACTCCGCCTCAAAAAAAAAAAAAAAGATAAGACTACATTTGCAATCGTTCTGTTTCTGTTTTGGTTATGTAAATTTTTTTTTTTTGTAAATTTTTTTTAAATAGAAGAATTCTAATCAAGGTCATAACAAAACATCAGTGGAAAAGTGGATAGTTACATAGAAGCACAGACACACAGACATGCCCAATGTAAGAACAATCGTTCCTTTCTCATTGGTCAGGAATAGGTTCTTCCTGGAATTCTGGGGAATAAGTACATTCCCCAAACCACAGTGTTAAACCTTTTGCAGGTGCTGAGGGCTAGCAATCATCAGAACTGTAATAGGGAGAAAATATACAAAGGATAAAGATTCCACAAGTTCACCCCAGTGGAACTGAGTAGGTGGCGAGTGAGGTGAGGTAAAGGTTGATGTTAAGAAAACTAGTCTTGGTGCCCTAGGATTCTTACTGCAGACCACAGAAAAAACACCATATGCCAAAGATGTTGAGATAATCTCATAGCCACATCTGTAACATTGTTGCCAAGGGAAAATGTGCTCCAAATGCCAAGTGGCCAACTTAAGAACAAATTTTTAGTTCATTTTGTTTTTTGTTTGTTCATAGGGATATATGTATTCCATTTTTTTCTGTTGTGTTTATTAAACTTAATTCTATAGAACATCAGTTGATTTTTTTTCACTTTAAAAGTATTTTAACTGATGTTCTTCTCAATTTATTCAGTTGGTGGAACTTCATGTTTTTTATGTCCCTGAAGGATCATGGAACTATAAGCTAAATACCATTTCAACAGAAGTTGTTAACAAATTCATTTCAGCTGGATTTCTAAGGCAAGTGTTGTGTAGTCATGTAACAATATGCCTGAAAGAAGAATCTTTCTTTCTTCAGAGAAAAATGCTTTTTGGAAATTTAAAAAGTATAAGTGAAAAATATTTTGTCCACGTGATAGATCCATTTCCTGACTTAATACTATCAATATGTAGTGCTATGTAACAATTAAATCAGTTCTGTAAGAATAGCTCACTTGGCCATACTACTACCACCCAGAAAACAGTATATAACCTGTGTATTATTATGGTCAAACACAAAGTGAATTAAGAGAGAAGTTATCTAAAATTAAAAATCTGCTAAACTACTCAAGAGGCTAAAGTGGGAGGATTGCTTTGAGGCCCAGAGGTCAAGGCTGCAGTGAGCCATGATTGCACCACTGCACTCTGGTCTGGGCAACAGAGTGAGACTCTGCCAAAATAAAAAAGAGAGAGAGAGGGAAAGAGGGAAAGAGAAAGAGGGAGAGAGAAAGAGGAAGGAAGGAAAGAAGGAAGGAAGGAAGGAAGGAAGGAAGGAAGGAAGGAAGGAAGGAAGGAAGGAAGGAAGGAAGGAAGGAAGGAAGGAAGGAAGGAAGGAAGGAAGGAAGGAAGGAAGGACTGCTGAAGATCTGAAGATCTGAGAATAGTAGTTAAAGCAATATATCTACAATGCCTCTTTCTCTGAACTGTTTAAAAATATAAACAAAGAACATGTGTTTATATGTATGTAGATGTGTATTTTCACATTCACAAAAAGACACATAACACTATGTGATCTAACTGCCTGTTGTTACCCCTTTAGCACACCTCTCTTCCTAATCTTCATCATCACTTTCTTCAACCACATCAGGCTCCTTTCTGTTCTGTAACACATAGCCCTACCTCAGGACCCTTCTACTTTCTGTTCCTTTTGTCTAGAATGAGTTTTCTGCCCCAACCATATGCTCTCCCATTTCCTTCAGGTCTTTACTCACATATTACCTTTTTGTGTGGATATTCTCTAATCACTGTATTTTAAATCATTTGTACAGTCCCTTTCTCCCTTTCCTGCCTTATTTTTCTCTGTACTACTTAGTAGTGTCTTATAGATTACATTTTTTTACTTTTTTACTTCATTAATTTTTCTATCCCACTACTAGATTATAAAGTCCATAAGGGCAGAGATTTTTGTGTTGTTGACTGCCATATTCCCATCCCTTGGAACAATGTCTGACACATAATAGATGCTCAACAAATATATGTTGATTGAATGAATTATCTAATATTTCTCATAAGGTCCTAGAAAAATAAGAGCTCAGATGATAGCGTAAGTGATGGCTTTAAATTTTAGATATTCAGGAGCAAAGTATCCCTAATAAACAAAGATGTGGAATCTGACAGTGTTAGATTATTTAAAAAATTTTTAAGCACTAGCTACTGCTACCAAACTTCCAAAATAAATATCTGTGGCTAAATCATTCATTAATGTATATATAAAGGTACATCTATTCCACAGCAAATTTTAACAATAAAATTTGGAAGTAGATTAGCAAAGAGACAGTCATTTTCTTTTTCAGTACAAAACATTTATAAACAATGTTTATTTGTATAATTTTAAAGGCAGACTTCTAATTATTTATTTTAAGAAATATTTATGGAAGACCTACAAAATACCAGCAGTGTAGAAACATAATATGTTAAGCTATATCTGACACATTAAATCAACCTTTGTGTTTGAGATAGCTGACTAAAGTTATTGAATCATTAGTATATCCAAAATCTATTTCATTTTATATTATAAGGCAATTTTATAATATTTCAGAGTATCTCCTCAACTTACTTTACGAGCCCTGAGGGAGCGTCTTGGTGAATTCCTGGGTGAAGATGCTATTGCAGAAAAATTTTTATTTCTGAAATGCATTGGAAATAATTTAGCTGTGGTAAGTTTTCTTTTTTTTCTTTCTTATTGAGAAAGACCATACCTTCTCAAATTATATTTCTTAAATGCGTATCAACTCAGCTTCTTAAGATATTATTAGATATGTAATGCCAATCAAAACAAAATGGAAATATCATTAAACATACAGATCAACAAAGATAGGTTGCATAGGTGTGTTATTGGGCATGAAAATGATGGGTTGTGTGTGTGTGAATTTCCTTGCAAAGCAGAGAAATACCAATTTAAAATGTGATCATATAAGTTCTTAAATTTAAATGAAAGTTTTTAAGTGTTTTAAGCAAGTACTTGAGTTCTGGAAAAAAAAATGGGGTTCTCATTGCTTGCGCCACAACTAGACTCATTTGATGTGAAAATGATATGGCTCCAACATATTTTTTTGGTGTCAACTGTTTTTTTTTGTTGTTGTTTTTGTTTTTTTTTTTTTTTAGATGGAGTCTTGCTCTGTTGCCCTGGCTAGAGTGCTGTGGTGCAATCTTGGTTCATTGCAACCTCCACCTCCCAGGTTCAAGCAATTCTCCTGCCTCCCGAGAAACTGGGATTACAGGTGCGTGATACCACACCAAGCTAAATTTTGTATTTTTAGTAGAGACAGAGTTTCACCATGTTGGGCAGGCTGGTCTCGAACTCCTGACTTCAGGTGATCTGCCTGCCTCAGCTTCCCAAAGTGCTGGGATTACAAGTGTGAGCCACCATCCCTGACTAGTGTCAACTATTATTTACTGAACACTCTTATTTGTAGTTTCTATGACTTAGTGGGCAGAATACTCTAAGTAGAAAGTATTCCTAGCTTAAGTTTCAAATCTAACAAGCCATCAGATCTCAAAGTTTCTGGTCTCTCATATTTATATAAATTTTATTTCCTTAATATTTTCTATATTTAAACTCTTTAAAATGCAGCATATTCTTATTTCACTCTCATTGACAGATTATATCATTATTATGTGTTTATGTGAATATTTGCTTAACATCTAACTCTGCCATTAGATTATAGTTCCTTGTGGGGAGGGACTTCATTTTATTCACCATTGTATTTATAACCAGTGCCTAACAAGGTGCTTTGCACTAGAGGTGTTTAAATGTTCACTTAACAAATTAAATCATGAATGATAATGGAAAAATAGGCATTTTCTTCCAAAGTACTACTATAATTTGCTGTGTGAGATTCTTGGGATCAGTAGCTAAATTTGAAGAGGCTTTGGTCATCAGAATTCTATTTAGTATAACTTTTGGCATATTAATATTAATTTACTGATCAGTAAGTTAGCTTTCCTCAAACAGGGAAGAAAAGTAACAATTCTCATAATTTTTTGTTCTTTTTCATGATACGTATATGTACAAAATATCAATCATAGAATCCCAGATCGGAAGGGACGTTCTAAGTAATTGAGGTCAATTTCTAAAATCCTTGTAATATTTTATTATTTTAAACAAATATTTATTAATGTTTTTCCATATACAAAACTAGAAAAGAACTAGATACAGATCTTGCCCTCAGAGTGCTCAGTGTAGTGATGAAGATTAAAATACATAAAATAAATAAATAAAATATCATATTTTATATATTCAGAAGAAAAGGAGATTACTTCCAGCAGGGGAAGAGGGGAGGTAGAAAACTTTGAGGAAGAAGCAATATTTCAATTTGGATCCTAAAAGAAAAATATTTGTTCTTGCAAAGATGAAGGGTGAGAAAAGCTTTCTGAACAGAGAAAATAGGATAAGCACAGAAGTAGAAATGCAGACAACTCAGAAATAATAAATGGCACTGTTTTTAGTGGAGCGTTGACTACATGAAAGGAAATAGTGGGGTGCAAGTTATAAAGTCGTTTGTTGAAGTTCTCAAATGCCAGATTTGTAGTTTGGATTTTTTCTTGAAACCATAGTTTTTGACTAAGAGTGACATGATCAGAGCCTTCAGTAAAATTAATTGGGCCTCACTGAGAAGGATGGATTGAAGTGAGGAGGCAAGAATTTCAGTAAGAAAGTTGTACAGTGGTTCAGGCAAGAGATAATGAGGGCCTACGGAACAAGCTGCCTCTCAAATTTCATCTATGACCATTTTCTCCTTGGTTTCATACTTCAGCTATGAAAATCTTCCTTTGGTTCTCAAATATAGCAGACTCATTTCTGATTTTTGGTCCTTGCACTTGCCTAGAAATCATTTCTCCCTGATTTTCAGATAGCTGGCTGTTTCTTTTCATAACTCAGGACTTAGCTCAAGTATTATCTTTTCTGAAAGGCCTTCCCTGACCAACTAGCTTTCAGACATTCTTTCTTCAAGTTACTCTTTATTACATCACTCTATTTTCTTTTCATAAAACATGTATCACCCTCCTAAACTGGGTTTATTTAGTTATTTAATATCTGCTTTCCCAAGTAGACCATAAACTCCATGAAAGCAGCAGAGATTTTGCCTTATTTATCATTGTATCCATACCATGTAGAACACTGCCTGACAGATAGTATGCCCTCAATATTTGTGTTTTGTTTTGTTTTTGAGACAGAGTTTCCCTCTGTTGCCCAGTCTGGAGTGCAGTGGTGCACTCTCAGCTCACTGCAGCCTCCACCTCCCAGGTTCAAGCAATTCTTCTGCCTCAGCTTCCCGAGTAATTGGGGGAGCCACCACACCTGGCTGATTTTTGTATTTTTAGTAGAGATGGGGTTTCACCATGTTGGCCAGGCTGGCCTCGAACTCCTGACCTCAAGTGATCTGCCCTCCTTGGCCTCCCAAACTGCTGGAATTACAGGCGTGAGCCACCACACCCAGTCCCCCAATATTTGTTAAATAAATAGATAAATAAATAAATAACAAATGAACTCTATGGGTTGAATATGTAGGAAATAAAATAAAGTTTACTAAGTAGGTATACAATCTTTACTAAGTGTAAAGCACTTAGAATAGTGCCAGGGACATAGTAAGTCCATGTAAGTGATAGGCATAGTTATTATTAATAAATGACATAGAACTTATGTTTGATACAGTGAATAAAAGTAACATTATATTCTTCATTTCTAGAATCTAGCAGTAGTTACTAGCTTTTAAATTTGATTTTTATATTTGCCACAAATACATGCCTTCTGCAAAAAAAGTAGAGGTAAAACTAATTGAAAAAAATGTAGCAACAGTTTTAATTTTTTCTCATTACTTATTTCTAGGTGAAGGAAAAGCAAGAATCAGAACTGAAACTCAAATCATTTGCTCCTCCATATGTATGTAATGTCACATTTTACACTTATGCTAATTTTTAACTTACAGCACTGCTTTTAATTACAAACTAACTTTTAAAATTTCCTATATGTTTTAGGCTCTTCAACCAGAATTATATTTGCTTCCTATAATGGACCATTTAGGAAATGTTTATTCACCATCATCAACAGTTATTTTAGATGAGCGGCAGACTAATAATGGTGTTAATGAAGCTGATGGAACAATCCACAGACCAATTAGTGTAACTTTGTTCAAGGAGGAACTTGGAAGAGATCCCAGTTTGTTAGAAAACACTTTGAAAGAGCTTCCTAACAAGAATCAGGAAGAAGGTGATTTTAAACTGGAATGGGAAAAAGAAAGAGGCTATTATAGTTCATTTTAGCAGTAAGTCTGTAAGCAAACCCTGAGCAAACCTAGCCTTACAAATATAGGCAGTATAAAAAGAAAGCTACAATTCCACTTGGGGATTTCTAAAAAAATAATTTTGCCAGATGGGAGGAAAAGAAAACAATTTAAGTACTATGTTAAAATAAAAACAAAATCAAAATAGTTACAGCACTTAAATGAACATTACCACCTTTACTTCTTTTTTAATAAAGTAGTTTTAGATAAAAGTAAAGCTACAGGGGAAGAGAAAGGAAAGATGACTGTGTAAAACTTTGATATGACTCAGAGACCAGAAGGGTCAGGAAAACAGTATCAAACCAACACAAACAACAACAAAAACAAAACTTTAATGTTGGGGAACATATGTATTTCAAATAATGTTAAAATTTTTATCTGATTACACCTATCAATTTACTAATAATTATTAATAATTTGATTCTTCAAAAGTGATAGGGGCCAGGAGTGGTGGCTTATACCTGTAATAAGCACTTTAGGAGGCCAAGGTAGGTGGATCACTTGAGCCCAGGAGTTTGAGACCAGCTTGGGCAACATGGCAAGACCCTGTCTCTATAAAAAATGCAAAAGTTAGCCAGGTCTGGTGGCACATGTCTGTAGTCCCAGTTACTCAGGAGACTGAGGTGGGAGGATTGCTTAAGCCAGGGAGGGGGAGGTTGCAGTGAGCTGAGATCGCACTACGGCCTCCAGCCTGGGTGACAGAAAGAGACCCTGTCTCAAAAAAAAAAAAAGATAGGTAATTTAAAATGTTTACATAAAAATTAAACTCAGGCTGGGCATGGTGGCTCACTCCTGTAATCCCAGCACTTTGGGAGGCCGAGGCGGGCGGATCACGAGGTCAGGAGATC
>NW_012117488.1:7030357-7034900 GCF_000951035.1 Colobus angolensis palliatus | reverse complement strand
AGTAAATATTAAATGCGCCTAAGATGAAAGCAAGTACTAACTTTGGAACATTTTTGGGTTTAGCATAAATTTAGAATACAAGAAATGTAACTGATTAAGAACTACTATATTGTACAGCTTTAATAGATGTCTTTAGTCAACATCTGGGGGATGCATTTCATTTGTAAATGTTTAGTATATCTGCTTTTCCTTCACAGTTTATTTTTTAATGTAATATGGTAAAAAAGTTAAAAGTTAAACTAATTTTTTTCCTATTGATTCTTAGACTATAGTCAACTTTATTTATATGCTTTAAATGAGAGGACAGTGTGTTCAATTTTAAAAGTTCTAGAAACATCAGTAAGTATAAGGAAGAAAATAAGTATAAAGTATACTTTTACTAATAAATGTGAAGAAGAAAATAAAGACTGACAATAATTTTACTACTCAGAGATTACTACTACTTAGAATTCTGATGTATATTCTTCCAGTTATTTTTTAGTTCTTATATATAAATAATATGTTTTTATTTTTCAAAAATGAAGACACATAGACTCTTAAAGCCTCTTTTATTTTAAAATATAAACATTTCATATCAATAAATATAGATCTATGTCATTATAGAATTCCCTATGTCATAATTTACTTTCCCAACCCTTTATTAATGTTTCTGTTATCATGTATAGTGCAATGAGCAACATTTTTTTTTTTTCTTTTTGAGATGGAGTCTTGCTCTGTTGCTTAGGCTGGAGTGCAGTGGCACAGTCTCCGCTTGCTGCAACCTCTCACTCCCAGGTTCAAGCAAATTTTCTGCCTTAGCCTCCCTAGTACATGGGACTACAGGTGCGCACCAACATGTCCAGCTAATTTTTGCATTTTTAGTAGAGATGGGGTTTCACCATCTTGGCCAGGGTGGTCTCAAACTCCTGACCTCAGGTAATCCACCCACCTTGGCCTCTCAAAGTGTTAGGATTTCAGGCATGAGCCACCGCTCCAGGCCAGAGCAACACTTTTCTAAATGCAGTTTCATGCATTTGTCCTATTATTATTTTTAGAAGTTTAACTGCTGTTTCTAAGGTAATGTAGTATTGTTGTCATTTTTCCTAGACCTTCCAACCTTGTGTGTTTTTCTCTGGTCACACTTCTTCCTTCTCCAGTAGAGATAACTACTACTTTGATATTTGTGGTAATCGTTTTCTCACTTTTCTTTTGCTTTCTGTATTTTGAAGCTCTGTTATTAGGTGCATGCATATTTAGGATTATTATGTCTTCTTGATAAATTGACCCCTATTTCATGTAATGTTTCTCTTTATCTCTGGTGGTAGTACTTATTTTGAATTATTTTCTTAACTTTAATTTGTGGTTTATCTTTTTACTCTATGATTCTTTTGATCATAGGAATTCCTTGTAGTTTTACAACTGAGATATATATCCCTTGATAATATAGTTTAGTTATGTCTGTTTTGAATTTTATTTATGTATATCATTTTGAACTTGTAAGAGAAACTCAACATTGTAAGAGTCAACCATACCGTCACATGTAACACTATTTATTTTCATTGTTGTGCTATTCCATTTTATATTCATACAATTTATTTACATTACAATTTATTTGTCTATTCTATGGCTGATGAACATTTGGTTTGTTTGCAGCTTGGGACTATTACAAATATCCTGTTATGTACATTTTTGTACACAAGTCCTAAATGTGCATGTGCAAGAGAATTGGCATTGTTTGTTGTTAATGTTCATGTACATATTCAACTTCACTAAACATCCATGTGTTTTCCAAAGTGATAGTACCCAGCAGCAATGTCTAAAAGTTCCTGTTGAACCATAATATTGCCATTATGTCATATATTTTCTGTCTTCTTGTTTCTCTGCTCCACATTCTGGAAAAAGTAAAGAATGAGGTAGTATAGATTTCTTCCAAATGCATTTCCAGTTATCCCAAAATATCTGATTTCAAATGGCACCTTTACCACACTATATATAAATATATATATATTCATATCTATATTCTTATACATACAAGACCACTTTCAGACTTTATCCATCTTCTGAACTAGTACTGATATTAATATTTTTTATATATCTGGCAGGGTGATTTCCTATTCAATATTATTATTCTTTATTGTGAGGTTCAAAATTGGATATCATATGTGAAACTGCTTTGTATCTGTAAATTGCCACACAAACAAATATAAATAATTTTTTCAATAGTTTTGGTTTGAACTTTTATTTCCTCTGTGGTTTATTTGTCATTTTGTTGGAAAGAAATCCAGTTTTTAAAAATTTTTATAAATAGTATAAACTCTTTGAGGACAAGGATTTATTGCTACTTACTCAGAGTCAAACACAGTGCGTAGACCACAGTCCTGAATAAATATTTGTTGAAAATTAATGACTGTCTTAACATATCAATGAATAAATATGTAATCAATTACTGTGTTCTTAGACAGTAACTGTAATGGTACAAAAATGATAACAGATGCTATCCCTTCTGAAACATGACATTTTAGAGAAGAAATTTATAATAAATAATAAAGTTTGGGGAGAATGTAGGTAATATGTTTTTGTTTTTGTTTTTGTTTTAAGAGGGAGTCTCGCTCTGTTGCCAGGCTGGAGTGCAGTGGTGCGATCTCGGCTAACTGCAACCTCTGCCTCCCGGGTTCCAGCAATTCTCCTGCCTCAGCCTCCTGATAGCTGGGATTACAGGTGCCTGCCACCACACCCAACTAATTTTTGTATGTTTAGTAGAGACGGGGTTTCTCCATGTTGGCTAGGCTGGTCTCAAACTCCTGACCTCAGGTGATCCGCCCGCCTCGGCCTCCCAAAGTGTTGGGATTACAGGCGTGAGCCACCACACCCAGTCCCCCAATATTTGTTAAATAAATAGATAAATAAATAAATAACAAATGAACTCTATGGGTTGAATATGTAGGAAATAAAATAAAGTTTACTAAGTAGGTATACAATCTTTACTAAGTGTAAAGCACTTAGAATAGTGCCAGGGACATAGTAAGTCCATGTAAGTGATAGGCATAGTTATTATTAATAAATGACATAGAACTTATGTTTGATACAGTGAATAAAAGTAACATTATATTCTTCATTTCTAGAATCTAGCAGTAGTTACTAGCTTTTAAATTTGATTTTTATATTTGCCACAAATACATGCCTTCTGCAAAAAAAGTAGAGGTAAAACTAATTGAAAAAAATGTAGCAACAGTTTTAATTTTTTCTCATTACTTATTTCTAGGTGAAGGAAAAGCAAGAATCAGAACTGAAACTCAAATCATTTGCTCCTCCATATGTATGTAATGTCACATTTTACACTTATGCTAATTTTTAACTTACAGCACTGCTTTTAATTACAAACTAACTTTTAAAATTTCCTATATGTTTTAGGCTCTTCAACCAGAATTATATTTGCTTCCTATAATGGACCATTTAGGAAATGTTTATTCACCATCATCAACAGTTATTTTAGATGAGCGGCAGACTAATAATGGTGTTAATGAAGCTGATGGAACAATCCACAGACCAATTAGTGTAACTTTGTTCAAGGAGGAACTTGGAAGAGATCCCAGTTTGTTAGAAAACACTTTGAAAGAGCTTCCTAACAAGAATCAGGAAGAAGGTGATTTTAAACTGGAATGGGAAAAAGAAAGAGGCTATTATAGTTCATTTTAGCAGTAAGTCTGTAAGCAAACCCTGAGCAAACCTAGCCTTACAAATATAGGCAGTATAAAAAGAAAGCTACAATTCCACTTGGGGATTTCTAAAAAAATAATTTTGCCAGATGGGAGGAAAAGAAAACAATTTAAGTACTATGTTAAAATAAAAACAAAATCAAAATAGTTACAGCACTTAAATGAACATTACCACCTTTACTTCTTTTTTAATAAAGTAGTTTTAGATAAAAGTAAAGCTACAGGGGAAGAGAAAGGAAAGATGACTGTGTAAAACTTTGATATGACTCAGAGACCAGAAGGGTCAGGAAAACAGTATCAAACCAACACAAACAACAACAAAAACAAAACTTTAATGTTGGGGAACATATGTATTTCAAATAATGTTAAAATTTTTATCTGATTACACCTATCAATTTACTAATAATTATTAATAATTTGATTCTTCAAAAGTGATAGGGGCCAGGAGTGGTGGCTTATACCTGTAATAAGCACTTTAGGAGGCCAAGGTAGGTGGATCACTTGAGCCCAGGAGTTTGAGACCAGCTTGGGCAACATGGCAAGACCCTGTCTCTATAAAAAATGCAAAAGTTAGCCAGGTCTGGTGGCACATGTCTGTAGTCCCAGTTACTCAGGAGACTGAGGTGGGAGGATTGCTTAAGCCAGGGAGGGGGAGGTTGCAGTGAGCTGAGATCGCACTACGGCCTCCAGCCTGGGTGACAGAAAGAGACCCTGTCTCAAAAAAAAAAAAAGATAGGTAATTTAAAATGTTTACATAAAAATTAAACTCAGGCTGGGCATGGTGGCTCACTCCTGTAATCCCAGCACTTTGGGAGGCCGAGGCGGGCGGATCACGAGGTCAGGAGATC
>NW_012117488.1:7013266-7027953 GCF_000951035.1 Colobus angolensis palliatus | reverse complement strand
TGTTATAATAGTATAAGATTAGGAAAGGGAGGGAGAGAAGTACTATGAACTGGTACTTCTGGAGAGGTAGGTAGCGACTTGAGCTACAAGAGCCTTGCTTGCAAAGCTAAAGAGTTTAGTAGGTAATGGGAAGCAATCTGAAGTTTTTAACTGAGTGGCATGATTGGATTTTAGTTCTAGAAAAACAACTTAGGTGACAAGATGGAAAATAGACTTAGGGACTAAGAAAATGGCAATGGGATATAAATCAGAACTTAAAGTCAAGAAACTTCTCAGGATTGGACAGTGTGCTAGGTGCTTTACATGCATTATGCCATTTTAGAGATAAGGAAAGAGAAGTTAGAGAAATAACTTACCTAAAGTCATACATGTTATGGCCATGCCAGGACTTGAGCTCTTGTGTGTCTGACTAAAGTCCATGCTTTATAACACTGTACTAGAGTCATACTGAACTTTTCATTATGGATAAAAATGCTCCACACATTATTAGTATTCTGCCCCTTGTACATACCGTATTCTTTGCTTAAATTCCTCCTGCTCCCTTCTTTGCCACCAAACAGCTCGCAGTTCAAAACTTAGTTTCACAGTTATCACTCCCTTTTTTGTGACTCTATCATATTTTAAACATATATTTGCTGGAGTTCTCAGAACACTGAGGTCTACATTATTGTTTCTTTTTATGGGTGGGTAGGGAGAGTTGTAGTTTACTATTAGCTTTTACACATTTGGTACATCCAATTTTTATTCATTTTGCATTATATAGATCTTTTCTGTTTTTTGTTTTGTTTTGTTTTGTTTTTTGTTTGAGACAGGGTCTCTTTCCAGCCCAGGCTGGAGAGCAGTGGCACAATCTCAGCTCACTGCAGTGTCTGCTTCCTGGATTCAAGCTATTCTCCTGCCTCAGCCTCCCAAGTAGCTGGGATTACAAGTGCATGTCACCACACCTGACTAATTTTTGTATTTTTAGTAGAGACAGGGTTTTACCATGTTGGCCAGGCTGATCTTGAACTCCTGACCTCAAGTGATCTACCCACCTTGGCCTCCCAAAGTCCTGGAATTACAGACGTAAGCTGCCACATCCAGCCTCCGTTTGTTGTTCTTAAGTGACTATTTCAATGCCAGGTGGGTAATAAATTGTAGCAGCCAAACAAAAACCAGTATGGGCTCCAGGTCGCACAATATTGTGGCAAGTCTTTTTTGTTTGTTTGGTTGGTTGGTTTTTGTTTTTGTTTGAGACAGGATCTTGCTCTAATGCCCAGGTTGGAGAGTAGCAGTGTGATCATGGCTCACTGTAGCCTCGACCTTCCAGGATCAATACATCCTCCCACCCCAGTCTCCCAAGTAGCTGGGAACACAGGCATGCACCACCATGCCTGGCTAATTTATTTTTGTAGAGTTTTTTAAATTTTTGTAGAGATGTTGCTCAGGCTGGTCTTGAACTCCTGGGCTCGAGATATCCTCCGGCCCAGCCTCCCACAGTGCTGGGTTTACAGGCATGAGCCACCATGCCCAGCAACAACCCTTGTAAAATGACTTTCAAATATTAATTTGGCTCACTTATTCTTTTCTGAATTAAAAAAATTGATTTCTCCAAGGGAAAAAAATCTGCATTAATACTGCCAGGTTCATGGATCTTTTGTTTATATAGACCATGTAGAACATTAGTGTTAATATTTCAAGGATGGATTGTGTAGTTTTTCTATATTAAGAAATGCTGTTAAAATGAAGGGAGATTTTATCAATGAAAATGTATGTGAAATAAAAATGACATTTTATGTTCTGTATTTATACCAGCATTTTCCAGAGAAGGTTCCTCAGAGCACTGTTTCAAAAACTGCTTTGGCAAATTGTTTGTAAAGACAATTAAGGCCGAACGTGGTGGCTCATGCCTGTAATTTCAGCACTTTGGGAGGCCAAGGTGGGCATATTACCTGAGGTCAGGAGTTCAAGACGAGCCTTGCCAACCTGGTGAAACCCTGTCTATACTAAAAATACAAAAATTCGCTGGGCGTGGTGGCACATGCCTGTAATCCCAGCTACTTGGGAGGCTGAGACAGGAGAATCACTTGGACCTGGGAGGCAGAGGCTGCAGTGAACCGAGATTGCACCACTGCACTCCAGCCTGGGCGACAGAGCAAGTGTCTCTCTCAAAAAAAAAAAAAAAAAAAAGACAATTAAATTTCAGGAAACCCCCATCTTACCTACCCCCGCTTGAAGACTTAATTTACACAGAGACAGACAAACCCTTCAATCGGAGTGAATGTGTGTGTAGGGGATTGTGTTTCCTTTTCACATAAACTAATATTTCATGAAATTCACTTTGGAAACTGTTGACTTGTATCCCTATAGGAAAGTACATGGGGATTCTGAAATCTACGATAAGATTATAATGTATACATATAAAAACAAAAGTTTATTTTAGTATTTTCTTAACATTCTGAACTTTATTTGCCATGGATGACCATCAACATCAGCTGGGGGAAAAGCCACTGCGGAAAAAAGCCAGATTGCAAAAAATCAAATTAGAAATTCTGAGTTGCCAAGATCATTGGAAGATTCAAATAATGATTGCTTTGGCACCAAAAAAAGGTAATTAGTATAGATGCTGATTCCACATGCCATAATCTAAACAATAAGAAAAAGAGTAAGATATTCAGAGTACTGTTATAAAGACTTTTACTTAAAGATATGAGTGAAATTAGTGATATTTTAATTAAAATTATCTTGATTCAGATCTTTACTGTTTTTTTGCTAACATTCCTCTCCAAGATAATGAGGGATGATTCATAGCTTAAATTTATTTCTATTGTAATACTTTTATCATTGGGACAACTTGATGACAGAAAAATTTCTTTGTTTCCCTTCATTAGAACTAATTATCCTGCCTCTCTTAAGTTCTTGATTATACATAAACTAATCAATATGCTTGATTTTCACACTGGTATCATTTCATTCAAAATTGTAGTAGTTAGACAAGAGTTTTACAGTCTTTTGAAATTAAGATAAGGGTTTTTATAAACAGTTATTCACAAAAGAACAATAAGCAAATATGTTTATAAAATTTCTTTTTTTTTTTTTTTTTTTTTTTTTGAGACGGAGTCTTGCTCTGTCGCCCAGGCTGGAGTGCAGTGGCCGGATCTCAGCTCACTGCAAGCTCCGCCTCCCGGGTTTACGCCATTCTCCTGCCTCAGCCTCCCGAGTAGCTGGGACTACAGGCGCCCGCCACCTCGCCCGGCTAGTTTTTTTGTATTTTTTAGTAGAGACGGGGTTTCACCATGTTGGCCAGGATGGTCTCGATCTCCTGACCTCGTGATCCGCCCGTCTTGGCCTCCCAAAGTGCTGGGATTACAGGCTTGAGCCACCGCGCCCGGCCTCTAAAATTTCAAGTAATTTTATCTTGCTGTAGATATTGAACTAGAATTTAGTTATAATATAGTGAAATATAATTTTATTACTCATACTAAATTGTAGCTTTACATGGATTACTAATGAGTCTGAAAGAACATATGATAATGGTCTCAGGCTGACTTTGAAAATTTTCAATATTTGTGTTTACAGAACATCAAATAAAATACATAAAATATGAAAAGGTAATATTCATGGGATCATGTTTTAATGACTTTCAAACCTGTCATTTCCTTTAAGTCAGTGTCTTTGGGAAAATGAAGATGATACAGCTATCAGTAGAAGCCAGGACAATCAGGTACTATTTTAAATTTTTTGTTTAAATATGGTATTGCAACATTATAATATTTTTACTAAGATTAAACTGAATCTGCAGATTAAAATGTCTAAGTTTTCCAGGAACATACTTCTAATATTATCAATAGTAGTTCAATTTTTCTGTTTTTATAAATGAGGTAACAATATGCACAAATGAGAAGGGGGAAAAGTTATCCACCAATACCTTTTTGGATTATCTTCTCAAATTTTATTACTAGTTTTAAAGGTACGTCAAACTGCACTTAACTAGCAGCTCTCATAGCTAATTTGTAATTTAATGTATTAATACCTGTACTTGATTAACTTGTCTCTTTTGAACGGAATTATATAATGTGTTAAGAAGCAGTACAGTAGTAAATTGTTTATGTTATAGTTACTAGCTGTGTGATCTTGGGTATGTTACCTAATTTGAATTGCGCTGGGTTAAACGAGTTAGTGAACACTATTCACATCACCAGTTTATTCTCAAGAAATGATGGAAAGACTAGGAGAATTTTGCAGATATTTGCAGGATGAATTTAGGACAGTCTTAAGAATAACAATACTAATTTTAATAATAGCTATCAATGAGTATCAACTACCAGGCACTATTCTAAATATTTTACACATACTGACTCATTTAATCCCCATAAAGGAAACTCCATGAGATAGGTTATAGTTATCATTTCCGTTTTGCAGATGAGGAAACTGAGGCACAGAAAGGTTCCATGGCTTTCCCAGGTCATACATATATTTAGTAAGTACTAGAGCTGGGCTTAGATCCTAAATAGTGTAGAATGGCTTCAGAGTTCATAGTCTTAACCATTTTAATAACTACCTACCTAAATAATACTACTAATAACATAGCAACAACCAATTAGATAGCATTTATTGAGCCAATCACTGTTCTAAATGCTTTATGTATGTTAATTCATTTAATTCAACAACTATTTGTGGAGGTACTGTTATCCTTATTTTCAGATGAGAAAATTAAAACACAGAAAGTTACATTAATGTTTCCATGGTTATGTCTTTCATACTCATTGGACAACATTCCAACCATAGTTAATAAACCACAAACTTCAAATGAGTCTTTAATTCTGCCAACAAATATACTACATTTTCTTGGTCCATTACTATTCTTCTAGACACCTCTGTCATACTTTCTCCTCAAACAATCAAGACCTCCTTTCTCTTGCACTCTCAGTGATAATTTTTGTTAAATAGAGGTAATTTGAAGAGAACCACTAATCTCAAAATTTTATGTGCAGAATTAGGTTGGGGTTGTGGTTCAGCTGAGATCCTCAGATACCCACTTCCTACACCATTTGTTAAGACTTTATTTTTCCTATTGCATTATTCAAAACTCAGTTGACTCTGTAAGATCTAGGACAACTTCTAGCCTCCCTTTCTGCTCAATGATTTTTTTTTATCCTTATGCCAATACCACATTATCTTCATTACTGAGGCTTTATAGTAGTTATTGTTATCAGATAGCGTAAGATTTCCAAGTTAATTTTTTTTCAAGATCATTTTGGTGATTCTAGATTCTTTGTGTTTTCGTATAAATTTTAGAATCAGCTTGTCAATTTCTTACCACAAGACTACTGGAATTTTGAGTGAAATCACTGTGAATCTGTCAATCAATTTGGGAGGAAAACATATCCTAACTGTACTGAATCTTCTAATCTATGAACACAGTATATTTCTCTATTTATGTCACTAGTTTCTTTCAGTAGTGTCTGTGGTTTTAGTGTATTGCTCTTAGATCTTTTAATATTACATTTATTTTTAGGTATTTGGTATTTTTGAAGCTTCTATAGAATGGTATTTTATAATTTTTATTTTCTAATTGTTGCTAATTTATAGAAATGTAATTGATTTTTATACATTGAACTTGTCTATTGAGATTTTGCTAAATTCAATTAATTCTATCAGGTTTTTTTTGTAGATTCTTCAGAACTTTCTACATACATATTCATGTCATCTGTGAATAACAACAGTTTTACTCTTTCTTTCTGTTTTTGTCATGAATTAAGTGTTTTTTCCTCCAGCTTTCTGAGTGTGAGAAGCTGTAATGGCAATAACAATGATGGCTTCTTGCTTTCAGCGTAGTTCTGGTGATGGCCTCAGCAATGGTAACTTCACTAATGGAAACATCATTTTAGGAGACCAGACCTAGAACCTGCTCCTCGTGTTTCTGATACACTTGATTTCCTTTATTACATTTCTTCCTGCTTAAACCTGCACTGAAATGATTCAGTATTTGGTACAGAAAGTATGATATGGGCCAAAAACTTTTACAAATGAGAATCTCAGACTGATTATTGCAAAAGAACTGCAATATTTTGTTAATTTGTGCTAGTAGAAACTTAGAAAAATATTATTGGGAATAGATTCAGAGCAGGAATGAAAGAATATAACTTTAAATTGGCTCAAGTTTAATAATATGGATACACTTATCAGAGATTCTGGATTTAATGTGCTAGCTCCAGCAACTGTGAGTGGTAAAAAACATTTTGCTAAATTGAGTGAGGCTGACAGAAACCTGGACAATATGGTGGTTCATACTGAGTAAATTTAGAACGCCAGGAATTTCTTGTTAAAAAGTAGAGCAAGAAATCTAAAGACTTTGGGAAATAAAAATGTTAAGAGAAGATTTATATCCACTTACTTCTTTAACCAGACATTGGGGAAATATATTGGAAAGGCAACCCCAGAATTCTTTTAAAAAACCCCTTACAGTGGCTGTTTTGTGTCACATGAAATGAAGACAGGACTATACTTGATTTCTTTTTTTTTTTTGGAGACGGAGTCTCACTCTGTTGCCCAGGCTGGAGTGCAGTGATGCCATCTCAGCTCACTGTAACCTCCACCGCCCAGGTTAAAGAGATTCTCCTGCCTCAGCCTCCCGAGTAGCTGGGATTATAGGCACCTTCTACCGCACCCAGCTAATTTTTGTAGTTTTAGTAGAGACAGGGTTTCACCATCTTGGCCAGGGTGGTCTTGGACCCCTGACCTCATGATCCACCTGCATCGGCCTCCCAAAGTGCTGAAATGACAGGCATGACCCACCACGCCAGGCCTACTTGATTTCTTTAGAGATGACAGTATCCCTGATAGAAGCCAATTTACAGCATTTTACTATATAAGAGAAAACAGTACCAGAGTGATCATAAGGATGTATGATTAAGAAATCCTTGACAATAGTTAATTGCCAAGGTGTCCCTAAGACTAATCATGATGTTCCTGAGACTGAAGTGGATAAGCGTACCAGTAAGCTATTGATCTGTATAACCAAAAATTATTTTTAGTCTTCATAAATAGACATTTGCCTTGAATAACCACATGAATATTCACATCCTCTTATTAAATTACTAGACCTTAGCCAGTTTACATACCCAGAACTTATTGAGTGAAGGGGAGGCCAGGTATCCTTGAAGAAAAACCCTGTCACTCAGCCACAAGTATGGACTAAATTTCCTTATCTTCCTAAATTTCCTTTACCTTCCTTAAGGGGATGAGAGGTTGTTTACCCAGATGACTACAATGGGGAAAGGGAGGTACCCTTACTTTTCAGGATTCATGGCAATGGCTTTGATGTGATTCTGATCCTTAGGGACCTGAATAACTCTGTGTTCCACCAACAGGGTGGAGGTTTAGAGGGGTCAGATAATAAGTGAAGTTTTGGCTAAATCAGTATTCTGGTGTACTGAATGACTTTGCAAATTCTCCTTGTAGTCATTTCCTTAATTCATGAATGCACACTTTGAAGGACTTACTCAGCAAATGTCAGAATCCTCATAATGCCTCCCTGATGCTTGCAGCATGGGCAATAAGGAATGTTATAGTAGAGAGGGCCAAGTGAAATATGATGGAATGGCCTGTTCCCTACCAAAATAGTAAACCAAAACATTACCAACCTCCTGGAGGAACTGTGAGTTTTGTGCCATGATCAAAACTTGAAAATGGCAGAAAAGGTGATTCCTATTATAGCCACATTAAACTCACCTAGTTGGTCTGTGCAGAAGATTAATGGGCCTTAGTGTCAGGTGTAACAATTGTAGCTGCTACTCTTTACATCATCTCTTTATTAGAACAACTTATTACAGCCTGATGCTCCTATTATGCCATTCTTAATCTGGAAAATGCTTTTTTGTTCATCCCAATTAGCAGAGAAAACCAAAAGTAACAAATAGGAATAGCAGTAGACCTTCACTGTTTTGCCTAAGGGCTGTGTCAATTCTGGCTCCTTGTAATAATCTAGTTTATAGGCAACTTGACCATACCATGACCCCCTTGGACCTGATTAACAGGAAATACCAAATAATCTAGATACCTTAGGTAAGACATATGTTTCTTAGGGGGTAGGAGATAAGCTGCAAGAAAATTCAGGAGTCGATCAATTCAGAGAAATTTCTGTGAGCTCCATGGTCTGCGACATATTGAGGTATCCCCTTGCCCCAGCTACCACTGAGAATGAGAAAAAGTACTTTATGGACCTTTTTTGGAATTTGTAGAGAGATTTACTGCATTTGGATGTGCCGCTCTATTTTTTTTTTAAACCAAGAGAATCAGAAGCCTGCCAACCTTTGAGTGGAACCTAAACAAGAGAAGGCTTGTAAGTTGATCCCAGAGGGATTGCAAGCAATGCTGCCACTTGTGGGGTTTTTGGTTTTGGTTTTGTTTTGATACAGGGTCTCATTCTGTCGCCCAGGCTGGAATGCAGTGGAGCGCTCACAGCTCACTGCAGCCTTGACCTCCCAGACTCAATCCATCCTCCCACTTCAGCCTCCTGAGTAGCTGAGACTACAGGCACATGCCACCACACCCAGCTAATTTTTGTATTTTTTGTAGAGTTGGGGTTTCTCCTTGTTGCCCAGGCTGGTCTCCAACTCCTGGACTCAAGCAATCAGCCCTCCTCGGCCTCCCAAAGTGTTGGGATTACAGGCATGAGCCACTGCACCCAGCCCACTAGTGGTTTAATGTCTGTCCAGATTATCCAATGATGCTTGATGTATAGTAGATTGGAATACTGAATGGAGTCTGTACAAACCCTTGTAAGAGAATCACAGCTCTAAGCCCTTGGATTTGGGAGCAAAGGCATACCATCTTCAGCAAATGATTGTTATATTGTTGCTGGATACTTTTATTGTTTCCAAATTTTACCTATTATAAAGAGCACACACAAACAAGAGAGGAATATATACTTATGTATAGAATTGCTGGAAAATGCCTATCTGTAACTTAAATAATGCCAAAATATATTCCAAAATGATTATACAAATTTACACTGCCACTAGGAATCCAGGACATTTCCTGTTACTCTACATCCTCAATAATACATACTGTCTTCACATTTTAAAATGTTTTGCACTCTGGTGGATGCTTAATGCTATTTAACTGTGGTTTGAATTTTTTAATTTCCCTGGTTACCCTTATATTTTATGGATCCCATTTTGATAACCATTTTGTGGGGGGGATTACTTGTTTTAAGTATTTCTATTGGGTTGTCTGCCATTTATTTCTGGTTAGTAGAAGTTTTTAATATGCTCTAGAAGATAGTCCGTTAATGTTTATGTGTGTTGCAAGTATCTCCCTCTACTTTGTGGCTTGTCTATGATTTACCTTGCTGAATACATTAAGTATTCCATATTCTTAATTTTTCCACATTCTCTATGTCTTGGACTGAGAATGGTATGTTAGAATCTCCTTTTATTACTGTGTTACTATTTATGCTTATACCTCCTGTGGTTTCTGCTTTATGTGTTTCTATATATTACTTGGCACAAAGTTGTTCTTATGTGAATATTATTACTTTTGCATTATGAAGCATCTTTCTTCAGCTCATTTAATGCCTTTTTGGCCTGAATTCTTCCTTACTGCATATCAAAATACTCTGCTTTCTTTTTGTTTGCATTTATTTGATATTCTCCATTCTCAACTCCCCTCGTTTTTATCTGCCTTTCTGGGTCACTTTGTTTTAGATAAATCTCTTATGTATAGCCTAGAGTTGGGTTTTGCTTTGTAAGCTAGTCTGAAAGTCTTTTTTATTTAGTTAGATGAGTTATGTCCATTTATATAATTAATATGACATGTTTAGTCTCAGATTTGTCATTTTATTTTATATTTACTATGTGTCTTCTACTATTTATTTGTTTTTTTTTTTTTGTCCTGGTATTTAGAAAGATTTGTATTTTTGTTTTAATATTTACCTTTATAGTAATACACTTACGCTAGTATTTTTGGCCCCTCTTTTTTCCTTTTTTAAAAATTGATACTTCTGCTTTTGATGTGGTACCTCTAAAATTATGCTCTGACTCCTCCTTGTTATATTTGAGGCAATCAGAAAACTTGTTCTACTTTCACCTTTTTCCCTCCCTTTTCTTCTCGTTTATTTTCAGCTTGTGTTATTTCTACTTTGTCAAGCAATATAACATTTTTGTACTGTTCACTTAGTCCTATCCCCTCACTTTTGTTTTAGTCTCAGAACTATAATTAAATATGTTCAACACTTAACTGCCAATTATTTTGCAGAAGATTTTTCAGTGATTTCTTGGTTGGATGAAACTCAACCTATACTAGGAAAAGATCCTGAGCACAATATTCCCTTAGTTCTTGCACATTGAAAACTTTCTCTAAAGCAAGGATGGGCAGACTAAAGTCTGCATCATGCTTAGTAAGGCCTGTGAGCTAGGAATGTGTTTTATGTTTTTAAAGAGTTGAAAAAAAGAGGAATATATGACAGAAACCATATGTGGCCCATATTTATTTACATATTTACATATTACATAAATAAACATATTTATTTACTCTCTGGCCCTTTACAAAAAAAGTGTGCTAATGCCTGCTCTAGAGCCTTCATACTTTATTACTTGAAGGATAGCTTGAATGGCTATAAAATCCTTGGCTTATTTCCCTTGAGTTTCTTGTAAATGTTGCACTACTGATGTCTTGCTTTATATGTTACTATTTAGAAGTGTGATGCCAACTTGATTTTCTTTTCTTTGTAAACTGACTTGAGTATTTTTGCCTGGAAGGTCAGAGAATTCCTTTAATGTGTAATAGTTTTAGCAGGCTATATCTCAGTTGAGAATTGTAGGTCAGATTTTTCTAGGTACACAGTGGGCCCTTTCAATATGAAAATCAGAAATCAGACATTGTTTTATTTCAAGGATGTTTTCTAAAATTATAATTTAAATAGATCTGTTTCATTGTTTTGTTTTGTTTTGTTTTTCTTTCAGGGCAACAATTAGTCTTATCTTAGATCTTGTTTACCTTTATATCTGCCACTTTCATTCTGATCCATTTTACTCTTTTCATTATGTTTCACTTTCTTGGCTCCTTTTATTTCTATTCTGTGTTTTTCTTACTATATATTTGGTCATATATGTTCCATCTTGGACACCTGCTAATTAATTCATTTCTGAGACAATTTCTTTTTCTTTATTTCTTGAGTTTGGTCAATTTTCATTTCACACCTTCCTATTGTTTTCCATTTTTATTACAAATTTTAAAATTTCTGTTTTATAGTGTTCATTAATATCTGCAAATGCTTAGTTAATTATCTTTAATCTATGTTGGGAGCATTGTTAAGTTTTTCTCTGCTTCATGATTGTGTTTGTTTTGATTTACTGCTCAGTTTTGAGGTTTTCTTCACAAGTAACTGTGTGAGTGCTAGATTATTTTACAGATGTTCATGTTTATTTGCGTTGGATTTTTCCATTATCAGTAATAACAGGTGTTCTTACAGAGGAACAGGGAGTGAGTGGTGTTTTGGTGGCTTACTGTGTTTCTTAAATCAGGAGCACCCTCTTCTGTTACTGTAGTGAAATGCAGTTATTATTATTTTTTTAATTTTAATTTTAATTTTTTTGAGATGGAGTCTCACTCTCTTGCCTAGGCTAGAGTGCAATGGCACGATCTCAGCTCCCTGCAACCTCCAACTCCCAGGTTCAAGTGACTCTTCTGCCTCAGCCTCCCGAGTAGCTGGGATTACAGGCACCCACCACCATGCCCAGCTCATTTTTGTATTTTTGTAGAAATGGGGTTTCACCATATTGGCCAGGCTGGTCTCGAACTCCTGACCTCAGGTGATCCGCCTGCCTTGGCCTCCCTAGAAATGCAGCTATTTATGTTTCTTTTTTTTATGTAAATGGGGCCTTTTGGGGAAATGGGTGTGTTTTCTTTGGATTCTTTTCCACTAGCTTAGTTCAGTGGAGCTCTTGTCTTGGCTATTTTCTTATTTTTTCTTACCAAACTGGCTCCCAAGGACATATCTCCCTTCCAAAGCATTTTCTTCTCTCCCAGAAGCTATGTCTTCCCATGATTACTGCCTCTGATTCCCTGTGTTTTTCAAATCCTTTCTTTTGAATTCCTCATAGAATCTACCAGGTGTTTTTTGTTTTTTTGTTTTTTGGCCTATTTTTCCACTTCAGGTAGAGCCCTCTCTTTCCAGGCTAATTCGTGATTGGTATTTCCTATTATTTATGTACAGTGCTGACACATAGTCCACATCTGACTCTCTGCTCAGATGTGGGCTCCTGACCACACTCTGATCTAGTAGTCTTTATTTCCTCACTTATAGCTAAAGGATTCTGTGCCCAAGTTATGTTGTAGGCATAAATTTGGGTGGTTTTACTTGGCTTCTTTTTATGGTAGTTTGGAAGATTTGTGGAGCAATTCTAATATAGGTGGCTGCCATTATCCTGTGTGACCTCAACTCTACAACATAACAAAATAAATAAGCTAGAAAAATAATGCAGTACTCTGCCCTTTACCTATCGTTCCAAGACCCCCCGTGGATGCCTGAAAACACAGATAGAACTCAACCCTATATATACTATATATACTGTATTTTTCCTATACATATATACCTGTGACAAAGTTTAATTTATAAAGTAGGCACAGTAAACAATAACAAAAACAATAACTAATAATAAAATAGAACAATTATAACAATATACTATTATAAAAGTTACGTGACTGTGGTCTCTCTCTCTCTAAAAATATCTTATTGTACTGTACTGTGGGTAACTGAAAGCACAGAAAGTGAAACTACAGATAACGGGGACTAACTGTATGACAAACAAAATAGAAGTGAGAGCTTGATGAAGATAAAAGTGAAAACTAATGAGGTACAGAAGCATAACTGAAAACAATTCAAGATCAATAAAGTGATAGTGGGACAAACATCAACATGGTAAGACTTGAGGTAATTTATCAGAAAAGGGTAGATATTAGACTGTTCTCGCACTGCTATGAAAAAAAAAACAAAACCTGAGACTGGGTAATTTATAAAGAAAAGAGGTTTAATTGGCTCATGGTTCTGCAGGCTGTACAGGAAGCATGGCATCATCTGTTTCTGGGGAGGCCTCAGGGAGCTTTCAGTCATGGTGGAAGGCAAAGGGGGAGCAAGGCTAGAGCAGGAGGAAGGGGTGGGGGAGGTGCCACACACTTTGTAAATGATCAGATCTCACGAGAACAAGATCTCACGAGAACAAATTCACTATCAGGAGAACAGTATCAATGGGGAAATCTGCCCCCATGATACAATTACGTACCACCAGGCCCGACTTCCAACACTTGGGGATTATAATTCGACATGATATTTAGATGGATACACAGATCCAAATCATATCAGGTAGAAACACAAAAATTAGGAAAGATGGAGGCAATAGAAACACAAACACAGAGGAGATAAGATATATTAGAATAAAATGTAAAATTATCTGCTAAAATTTGACATGTGACAGAACTACCTATTTTCTAAGCAAATATAATCAAAATTGACTCAAGATGAAAACAGTATCAGTAGCCATCTTAGAAAATATTTAAAGTTATCATAACAGGTAAGTGAGACCAGAAATCTTGGAAGGAAATCATGTTTAGAAAGAAAAATAACAGATTTTTTTTTAAATTTTAAGTTTGAAGTACTTGTATATAATGTCCAAGTAATAGAATACAGAGACTGGAACATGGGAGAGAATCTGTAACTATAAATACAAAATTTGGAGTTCATCACCACTACATAAAAAGAATGCATTATCAAATACCAATGGGCAAGTGAAAAAAGAATGTGACAGTCCAGCCGATCTTACTCATTTCATGTTTGCTTACAGATAGGTGAAAAAGAGTACATCACCCTACCAGATCACCCTTCACTTCATTGTCAACCTGTTCTTTCTTCAAGAATAATTGATATCTCTTTATTACCAACTGAAAGTAAGTATAGTGCAATCATAAGTACAGATGATTCTGTGAGGTAAAGTAAATAATGTTAATGGGGAGTTATTGTTTAATGGGTATAGAGTTTCGGTTTGAGAAGATAAGTTCTGGAGATGGGGTGGTGGTGGTGATGGTTTCACAACAATGTGAATGTACTTAATGCAACTGAACTGTACATTTAAAAATAGTTTAAATGGTAAATTTTGTTATGTAATATGTTCTACTACAATAAAAAAGTTAAATTATAGGAATTTTATTTTTATTTTTATTTTTTTAGACAGAGTTTGACTGTGTTGCCCAGGCTAGGGTGCAGTGGCGCAATCTCGGCTCACTGCACCTTCCGCCTCCGGGTTCAAGCATTCTCCTGCCTTTGTCTCTGTGGTCACTGGGACTACAGGCGCCCACCACCACACCTGGCTAGGCTAATTTTTGTATTTTTAGTAGAGACGGGGTTTCGCCATGCTGGCCAGGGTGGTCTCAAACTCCTGGCCTCAAGTGATCCACCTGCCTTGGCCTCCCAAAATGCTGGGATTATAGGCATGAGCCACAGCACCTGGCCCAGGAATTTTATATTTATTACTACATATGTTTAGTCACCAACATTATTTCATTTTAAAATATATATTCTGGCCGAGCATGGTGGCTCATGCCTATAATCCCAGCACTTTGGGAGGCTGAGGTGGGTAGATCACAAGGTCAGGAGTTTGAGACCAGCCTGGCCAACATGGTGAAACCCCATCTCTACTAAAAATACAAAA
>NW_012117488.1:6983801-7013106 GCF_000951035.1 Colobus angolensis palliatus | reverse complement strand
ATATATATATTCTAAAATATACGTTTTCTATGTACAATTTAAGTACAATAATTTTGAATCCCGGATACGTTTACCAAAAGAGTTAAACCAAAGCATATCAGCATAACTGCTTGAGCTTTACCTAGTTTCTACACATATATGAAATGCAGAAAAAAACACACTATTTTATAAATCCCCTTATATATCACTCTCGGAAACTGAAATGACTCCTTTGCATTTTCCACATGGTAAATGCTATACTGTAGCAAGAAAAACAGTTTGGGATAAAATTTATTCTTGCTACTTTAGACATTTTTAAGTTTTACACTCCATATTTTAGGATATGAGCCATCTTTCAGCTTTGAGACATTGACGAATATGAGTTATAATCTCTTTAGGAGAGAAGATTATCAAACAAATGAAACAAGTAAAGGAAGAAAGAAGGTATCTGGAAAGAAATAGAGAAGAACTAGTAAAAACAGTTGAAAAGCTATTTGAACAAAGCAAATTAAAACGATATCATGGTAAAGTTTATTACATACCTTTTATCACTATAAAGAAAACTTAAGTTTTACAGAATTAATCCTTTTAGAATAAATAAAGTTATAATTAATATTTACTGTTTTACTATTTTAGTTTAAGTGGTACATGATTAAGTTCAATATAGAAAACATGAAATTATTACTCAACTCTATACAATAAATGCTTTAAATAGGGTTTTAAAATTAAAACAAATATTTTCATAACTGAAACTCATTTACTTATTAATTCTTCTATTCATTTATCAAATCCCTGTTGAATCTGGCCACTATTCTAGGGGCTTAGGAAACACTGTTAAGACAGACACAATCTTGTCCCTGCCCACATAGATCTTACAGTCCAGTGGGGAAATGATAAGCAAGTTAAGCATTAATGATACATCCTTGCCAGTGCAGTGGCTCATGCCTGTAATCCCAGAACTTTGGGAGGCCGAGGCAGGCAGATCATTTGAGGTCGGAAGTTCGAGACCAGCCTGGCCAGCATGGCGAAACTCCGTCTCTACCAAAAATACAAAAATTAGCCTAGCCGGGTGTGGTGATGGACACCTGTAGTTCCAGTGATTGCAGAGGCTAAAGCAGGAGAATGCTTGAACACGGAGGCGGAAGTTGCAGTGAGCTGAGATTGTGCCACTGCACTCCAGCCTAGGTGACAGAGCAAGACTCTGCCCCAAAAAATATATATATATTTTGTTATGTAATATGTTCTACTACAATAAAAAAGTTAAATTATGGGAATTTTATTTTATTTTACCTGACTCTGTTGTCCAGGTTAGAGTGCAGTGGCGTGATCTCAGCCACTATGATAAAGGAATTACAAAGTTCTATGGATAGGAATATAAAGGAAGAACACCTAAATTAGATGGAAGAGATCAAGAGAGGCTTCCAGGAAAAGTGTTGGATATGCTAGGATCTAAAGTATGCTTCTTGGCTCTAGGTCTTTGGGCATGCTTTTCCCTCTGCCATCTACTTCTCCTCTTACCTTGAGGTACCCTCTTCCCAGTTTACCTGCCTATTTGCTATTCGTCATTCAAGAGCACCTTATATATTACTTACTGTAGAAGGCTACTTTGAGTCCCTTGGACTCTTCTGTACTTAATTTTTTGATATGTGTGTGTGTCTGCCTTGCTTTTAAAAGTCAGTGAATGAGGGAAGCTAAATAAGTTTTCTTGCAGTACAATTAGAAATAGTGTTGTTAGGACTGGTGGACTGATGAGGCAGGATGAAGACAGTACATGATGGTGGCTTGAGAGTTGCTAAATGATTTGAGAGGCCTCCGTTTTGGGTTGTGTTTGAGGATTGTAAGGATAAAAGGTATCTATGGAATTAAGTGGTTTTAGGATTCTCAATTTACAGCAAAATTGTTTCAACACTAGAACTGACTGAAGGTTATAGACAGTGTCAGGAGATATTTCTCAAGATTCTGCCTTACAATGTGTTATCCTGAAAGTGGTAGCAATGAGTCAGCCTTGTTGTAGTGTTAAACAAGCAATTTTATCAGACAGATGTGAACAATGGACTGAAAATCACAGGACCAGGATTGTAACACCAAATCTGTCTTTTAGACAAGTTATTTCCCCTCTTTGTGCCTCACCTTTTCTGTTTATGAAATGGGAATGATCCATCACTTCCTATTTCAACAAAAATATTTCAGGATAAAAGGTATGTATTGGCCATAAAATATTTATTGAGCCTACTACATGCCGGGCACTGTTTTAAATGCTGGGGATACAGCAGTGAACAAGACAGACATGGCCATGACCATAAGGAGCTTGCTTCCCTATGGAAAGAGACAGACAATAAACAAATAAATAAGACAATATTAGCTTTGATCAGAGCTGAGAATTCAATTAAAATGAGCATAATAAAGAGTGATGAGGCAGGGAAGAGATGCTTTAGGTAGAATTCTCAGAGAAAGTATCTCTGAGAAGATTAAGATTTGATTAACAGGGAGGCAGGCACAAAGGGAACACTAAATATCAAGATCAAGAAATAACAATGACCTTGTGGTATATTAAGGGCCTGAAATAAGACCAGTGCTGCTGAAACACTATGTAAGGAGAAATGTAGAGGTGATGAAATCAGAAAGGTCAGCAAGGAATAGATGGGCCAAATCAAAGATTTTGGATTTTATTGTAAGCAAGGTAGGAAGCCACTAGAGGATTTTGGGCTAGGGATTTATATGATTTTAAAAAACATTTCAGAAAGCTCAGAATGACTGCTGTATAGAATACCCTGTACAGGGGCAAGAATGAAGGCAGACCAGTTAGAAAGAGCATGCAGATTTCTTGGTAAAAGATGATATTGACTAAGGATGTAGCATTGAAGAAGGTGGAATGTGCTAGATGCTAGAAGTATTTTGGCAGTAATACTGGTAGAAGTTGCTAAGGGATTGGATAATAGAGCATGAGATAAATAGCCAAAATCTTGAGCTAAAGTTCCATATAGCTATATAATTTTAATTAAATCACCTTATAAAGTAGAATTTTTAAATTTGAGATTTTTGTTTCTATGATAATCTAAAAGAAAGAAACTAAACAGATTCTGGTATACTGGCATATACTTTGTGTTCCTATTAAGTTTGTATTTAGAATCTCATTGGTGTCAGTGCAATTTGTTTAACTGGTAGTGTTTAATTTCTAATGATTAATTTTGGATTAGTTTTCCATAATCATGGGAAAAAGTAACATATACATATTACTTTTATAGTTATATATGTTATATGTATATATATGTTATATTGTTTTATATGTATGTTGTATATTACTATATATAACAAGTATATATATTGCTTTTATAATATATATTACTATTAAATGTATTACTTTTAGATATATTACTTTTATGGCAATGTATATTACTATTATATATATATATATATTTTACTATATTTCTATGCAAGTTCACTTATTATCCAAAAAACATTTCTTCCTCAGGTCTAATGACCTCAGTATATAAAGAAAGGAGAAGAGGAGAGAAAGAGAAAAATGGTTTAAATTGACATTAGCTCTAGGGTCCTTTCCAGGATGAAAAGTTGAATCCTTTAATACTCAAATGAAAGCCTTTGCTTTTTTTTTTTTTAATATATATATAGCCTATGACTGTTGGAAGAAAAAATACTTGGAAACAAAGAAAGTCACAGCATCAATGGAGGAGGTTTTAACAAAACTTCGAGAAGATTTGGAACTCTACTATAAAAAACTGCTCATGCAACTTGAAGCCAGGGAGATCAAGATGAGACCAAAGAATCTGGCAAACATCACAGACTCCAAGGTATTACTAAATGTGTCCCCCTTCAATTAGAGAAGTTCTGTTCAAAACACATGCTTTATAAGTGCTAGTAATATCACAAGATGCATTGCGCTGACTTTGACTTAAACTTGCTTAAAACAATAAAAAAACCTCATGACCTTATGTAATAGGAGGAGGATTGCTAAGGAGATACAGTCAGCAGCTTAATGTTGCCTTTAAGGGGGCCTGATATTTCCTACCTATTATTTTCAGTGTTAATTTCATTGTAAGACTGCTTTTTCCAATGGTAGCAATAGAGTGGTCAATGGCAAGTAGGGCTTTTTATCCCCAAACAAGGGACAAACCTCTCTCTGAATCATGGAATATATAAATCTTTCCCTTTATCCTAGGTAAGGGATCAACTAGGCCTACCCCTGGATGAAAAATAGTTGCCAAGGAATGCTATATGCTGACTGACTTAGACTAATTAGGATTTACCTCTGTATCTGAGACAGGGTTCATTTCCTGACACTATGGGAAAGAGGCGAATACCTGATGAATTAGGGCAGGGGACAAACAGCGTCTGCTATAATCCTGTTATTTGGTGGTGGCGGCGGGAGGACTTATAACACACAGGAATTTAAAGAAATTATGAAATTTTATTCAGTTCTTTTTTTTGAGACAGCCTTGAATCAGAGATATGAAGTTTATTTTATTATTAATTCCACCATATAATTAAACAACAGACAAAAAAATTCAAGAGGACATTTAACAATTTGATTTGGGTTAGATCAATCCCACTTATCCAAAAGTGATTTTAAAATATGTTAACTATGATTAAAAGTAAGGATTTAACTTTAGACAAGATGAAATATTAAAAGTTTACTATTTTAAATGAATGTAATATAAAATCCAAATAGGCTCAAGTAATGGTTTGTCCATAGTAGTTGGTACTTTTTTTTAGCATAGCTTATACTTTATCTTACTGTTTTATCAGTTCAATATAAGAATTTTTTCACAAAGCCAGTTTAAAACTCTTAAATAACTTCTTTAGAGAGGACCACTATAACTCATAAACTTTTCTGGACAAAAACCAAAAAGTCTTCTTATTTTAAATAGGTGTTCCTGTATTAAATGAGTTCTTGCATATAAAATATAGTATCATATTATTAAGTATTTTAAAATAATTCTAATCTGATTCAGCTGATAAAGCATTATGCCAATTTCTAAAGTCTTACTAATATCTAAGATATTCCTTTCATAGTATTCCTTTCATAGTAATAGTTGTTGGTTTTTATGGTGCTAATTTAATGGTAACTTTAGAGAAAGTGTTCCCTAAAATTCGATAAATCAACAGAAACAAATAGTAATTTCTCCAAAGCAATTTAGTTTACTTTATGAAATAGGTTATTTTCATGATTTACTCTTTTGATATTTATCACTTCATAGTTTATATTCCCAAGGCAGTTAAAAATAAAAATGTTTATATGTTATACTAAATAAATGTCTATCTATGCACACAGAATTACCTGATAATCCAGATCACTGAGGTACAGCATGCAATTGACCAACTTAAGAGAAAACTGGATACTGACAAAATGAAACTCATAGAAGTTAAGGTAATTTACATTTTTCCTAATCAAATTATTATAACGTTTATCTTGAAATAAAATATTTTGGTGTTTTAACTTTGGGTGTCAATAAGGGTAGCAAGGATTGATTGTCTTAAAATTGTTATCTTAACAATAAAGAGCATGGGTGAAAAACAATGCAAGAAGAAAAACTAAATCCTGTGAAAAGATGCATGATATAATAAGGCCAAAGTAAAATTTAATAAAATTTTACTAGGAAGAATTAAAGGAAAAGGAACCTGTGAGTCAATATATTCTCAAAAAAAATTTTAAGTAGTTTTCCTGTATTAGAATTATTAAGTCTGATAAACCACTGAGCTCTTCTCTGAACTGACATTTAATTTTTCATGGGTAATCATTTAATTTTTTCTGGTTATTTTCATATGTATTATATTATTTAAATATGAATAATGTGACTTCTACTAGATGTTAAGTTTCCTTCCGGGCAGAAACTATGCCTTACTTAACTTTGTTTCTCCCGTGGGACCTTTTGTGTAACAGATGCTTAGTAGAGGCTTCTGGGCATGCTTTATTTGGTGAGAATTGTGTACAACTAATTACATCATATAAATTATCTGTGAAGTACTGATGCATTAAAAAGCTTTTTTGTTGAACAGAAAACAGAAGAAGATTATACATTTTCACACAAGTACCCATAGCAAGGCAGGAAAATGAGAACGATAATTATATGCATGCTCTCATTTCTCTATCAGAAACAGCTTTATGACCCAGGATAATGACTCCATTCTAGAATTAGCTCTTTTTAAAAAATTTTAAGAGAAAAAAGAAAATCAGTACTGTCCTGGGTTTCAAATAAAAATAAAAATAAATAAATAAGATTTAAAAATAAAAAAATAGAATTAGCACTGTCCAATAGCACTTCTGTGATGATAGAAATGTTCTATGCCTGCACTGTCAGATTGGTAGCCACTAGCCACCTACTGATATTAAGCACTTGAAATGTAGTTTGTGTGACTGAGGAAGTGAATTTTAAATTTTATTTAAGTTTAGTAGTTACATATGGCAACTGGCTTCTACTATACTGGACAGAGCAGTTCTAGATTCTTTTTACAAGCAGCATTCTCGAGGCTAAATAAGCCCTGGTTTGGCACTGAGAAGCTTAAAACTTAAAATAGAAAAGGAAAAGAGCAGAGAATAATTTTTAACAAAATATCAGTTAAATTTGCATTAAAAAAATAATTTGTTCAATGAAGGAAAACTGTGTCTATTCAATATATGGAGATAAAGCTAATATGTAAACTTGTACACAAGAATAATTTGGTAGGTAGGAAGGAGTAATAAAAATGCCCCCAGAGGCTTGGATTATGACTCCCCTCATGCCATTTTCTTCTGGAAAGCATGTGCATTACTTATAATCTTTGTATATTTTAACATTACAGATATCACTCATGGTTTGAACCCAAATTAGAATTGTTCATACAAAAACAGTAAAGACAAGTGGAATAAGAGAAAAAAAAGAGAACAAAGTTTTCAGCTTATAGGCTGGGGGAAAAAAATCCTATATTTAACCATAGTGCCTGATTGACACATAACAGACATTATATAAGAAGTTTTATTGATTTCTGAATGAGCTCCCTAAAACAGCCCTACCTATAAGATTCAGAACTAAGGGACAAAAAAAAAAACCTAGCCTGAGTCTCTTGCAACCATATTTATTCAAGATAGTATAGCATAAGTAGTGCTTCTCAAAGTTTAATATGATATCATCTGAGGATCCTGTTTAAAAACGCAGGATCTGACTCAGTAGGTCTGGGTGCAGCCTGAGATTCTTCCTACCTAACAAGCTCCCAACTGATGCTGATGCTGCTGTCCACAGACAACACTTAGAATAGTAAGGGCTCTGGTACCAGGTGGTCTGAGTTTGAATCCTGGCTGTACCCACTTCACTTACTAGTTTTTTATCTTGAGCAAGTTACTTAGCCTCTAAAGGCCTCCATTTCAACTGTAAAATGGGGATAAATACTAATAAGTATCTGATTCTGTAAAATTTTTGGAAAAAGGAAGACTAATACACTTAGAAGAGTGCTTGCCACAGAGTAAATACTATATTTCTTAAATATCTCTTCAGTTCCTAAGAGCTAGAAATTAAGCGTTTTTTTGTATTTTGTTTTCTTGTTGTTTTCACTATTTTCTTTACACATTAAGAACAACAGGTTTTGAAGTTAAGCAAAACATAAAATTCTTTCTCTAGTTTTTAGAACAGTTCAATTGTATTTGTCCCTATATACTCATAAACAAGGTTATCTTATAGCATATCTAGTCAGTAGATAAGCATGCTTATTAAACAGCATTCATAATCTACACATTTACTGTAGTAATCCAGTGGAAGTCAAACCACTGAAGCCAAATGAGAGAAGACAGTTAAAGCAGTTACAAAAACCCTATTTACATGATAATTATGATGTACTTTTAGAAGGGTATGATGAAGTTCATTTTTGAAAAGTAGTTCTTTTTATAGATGAGAAAACACGCAGTTTCAGATTTACGAACACTGAAAACTGAACTGGCACAGAAAAAAAAAATAATCTCTACAATCTCAATTAGGTATGTTAATTTAAAACTTTTATCAAAAAATTTAAATATTTATTTGAACAGATTTGTTTAACCATTATTCTCCTTGGCAATGTTTTATATAAAGCACAAGGTTTCTCTTTCTGCACTTTCCATGTGGGTGTTATAAAATGTTTCAGGAAATATTAGATGCAATATAAAGCGAAATGATGACTGGTTATTTTTAACATTCCAAGTATTTTGCATATTATTTTACAGTGCTAATTTTATAATTTTCATTTTTAATAATCTTAAAATGTAAGAGCTAATATAACTATAAAATCTATTTGCAAAGAATAAATGTGTATTAATACTAATATATTTGCATGAAAATACAGACTTCATTTAACTTAATTTGTTCACTATATCTTAATTAAAAGAAATCTGGAAATACAAAAGAATAGGGGGTATTGAACTTGCATTCTGAGATATGATAGAGAGAAGCAACTAAGAATTTAAATTTTTTAGTTCATTTATTTTAGAAATACGAAGACAACAGTCGTCCAACATATAGTATGAAAATGGTTGATTTTACTCTATCACAAACAATTGTGTAAATAGGAAATGTACTATTCTCATAACAGATGGTTCAATCATCATTTATTCCAATTTACAGGGGGAAAATGAGCAGGGAAGCCAGGATTTATGTAAATCTTTTTTTTTTTTTTTTTTTGAGACGGAGTCTTGCTCTGTCGCCCGGGCTGGAGTGCAGTGGCCGGATCTCAGCTCACTGCAAGCTCCGCCTCCCGGGTTTACGCCATTCTCCTGCCTCAGCCTCCTGAGTAGCTGGGACTACAGGCGCCCGCCACAGCCTCCCGAGTAGCTGGGACTACAGGCGCCCGCCACCTCGCCCGGCTAGTTTTTTTTTTGTATTTTTTAGTAGAGACGGGGTTTCACCGTGTTAGCCAGGATGGTCTCGATCTCCTGACCTCGTGATCCGCCCGTCTCGGCCTCCCAAAGTGCTGGGATTACAGGCTTGAGCCACCGCGCCCGGCCGATTTATGTAAATCTAGAGTTCAAAGATACAGATTTTTAATCTGTAATTAGGAACTGATAAGGGCAGCACAACGTTGTTAATTCCCTGGAGAAAGAAAACAGACTTTATTACATTTAGAAAAGTTATTTGTATAAAATTGATCTTTTAGAAAGAGAACTAGTTGAGAAACTAATCATTGTCTTTAGATCATTAAAAGTACAATGAAGCTCATGCCTGTAATCCCAGTTCTTTGGGAAGCCAAGGCAGGATGAGTACTTGAGCCCAGGAGTTGGAGACCCGCCTGGGCAACATAGCAAGACCCTGTCTCTACAAAAAATAAAAATAAAAAAGATACATTGCAGATGTAGAAAGAAAAATTTGGCCGGGCGCGGTGGCTCAAGCCTGTAATCCCAGCACTTTGGGAGGCCGAGACGGGCGGATCACGAGGTCGGGAGATCGAGACCATCCTGGCTAAAATGGTGAAACCCCGTCTCTACTAAAAAATACAAAAAACTAGCCGGGCGAGGTGGTGGGCGCCTGTAGTCCCAGCTACTTGGGAGGCTGAGGCAGGAGAATGGCGTACCCGGGAGGCGGAGCTTGCAGTGAGCTGAGATCCGGCCACTGCACTCCAGCCTCGGCGACAGAGCGAGACTCCGTCTCAAAAAAAAAAAAAAAAAAAAAAAAAAAAAAGAAAAATTTAACCTTGTAAAGAAAGCTAGCCAAGAAATAAATTATACATGTTCATAAATGAAGGAATATGAATAATTAGAAGTGTGAAGTGTGACAGTGAATAGAATCAAGTTCAACTGCAAGTTATTCCTATTATAAAAATTTTACAGATGAACCTCATAAAAATAATGTAGTTGGAAAATATTAGGTAGTTCTAACTTACCAATTCAAAATATTACTGTTATATTGTTGTATTTTATGAATACATTTAATCTTCTGGATTCTTTTTAATTCTCACTCACTGTCCAAAGGTTTAGTTCAAGTACCTCAGAGAACATAAATACTATATGGGGTCAGGAAGCAGAAAAATTATTTTCATCAGTTTGATGAACCTAAAGAGGAGACACTAAATTGTAGGTTTTAAATTTAAGATTTATTGGAGGGTTGGGGGAAAAGTATAGCACAAACTGCTTTTCAAAGACTAGGCTTTTAAAAACTCTAAGCAAACAATTTCCACTTCAGATTATACATATTTTAAAAATCAGCATTGATTCATAAGTATATATTTTACTATAATGAAGGGAAATATGGCATAATAAAATTCTGAAAGCAATTTTTCCCAATTAAATTATAATGTTGAAACATCTAATAGAGGAATACTTAACAGGTAAGTTGACTTGTTTCTTGCCTTTATGTTCCTGGATACTAAGGACATTCATATGTATTTTTCAAATTCAAACAACATTTCTTTATTCTTTTTTTAGTATACCAATAACAAAAGTATATAACAACATAACAAAAATGCAAGAAACTAGATCTATTTATACAGATCATTTTTCTAAATCTTAATGGTTTGACAAAAGATGTTCATCTCTGTAACAGCTTTGGCTTTAAGACTTCCCACATTTCTTCAGTTTGCTGTTTGGCTACAGCATCTCCAGAGTAGTCAAGACAGTTTGCATTCCACATGCCAATGCCCCGTAAGCCATAGTTTTGTATATATGTTGCCTTTAAAGAAATACTCTGAGGGTTATCATACCATACTTGATGAAAGTGGCCAGCAGGATCCTATATAAATAAATTAAAATGGAGATTTTAAAGTGTTTAGTACAATTCAGCACCATAGGAAAGTGAAAAATAAAAGAAGTATACAGTACAATAAGAGGGAAATGCTGTGGTCCTCTACAACCAGCTTATGTGCTTTTTTGTATTCTCTATAGTTGCTAGAAGTGTGCCTAGCTAGGAGCTCTACAGAAGATTTTGTTTATGATGAATCAGCCAGATCAAAAGGTAATGGCAATGGAGGAGAAAAGTACATCCTTTTCTAGGTCCTAAGGATTCATTCTAAGAGTCTGTTAGGTCTGCACTTCATTGGTGACTTAACACACACCTGATTATGAGCCATAAATTAGATTCTGGTCTTATGCTCACCTTCCACCCTAAAAAGTCCTTCTGCCCAGAATCAAATACCTCTATTTAAGTACTAACACAGTCTCTCTCAGGAGGTACATGAGCTATTGGATAAGAGACAAAGGAAAAGGGAAAGGAGATCTAGGACAAAGTGCAAAGGAAGGTGAAAAAGAGAGAAGATAAAAAATAGAAAGACCTGTGACTAAAAATAATTTACTTATTTTTATATACATCTAGGAAACTCCTTAAAGACATTTCTGAATTAATGCCAGTAATATTTACAGCATCTGTCCTGGAATTAGAATCGTCTCTTAAGAACATAAAGTATAATTAAAAAAAAAAAAAAGGATGAAAAAGAAGACTACTTTGGGGCCAGGCGCGGTGGCTCACACCTGTAATACCAGCACTTGGGGAGGCCGAGGCAGGCAGCTCATGAGATCGAAAGATCGAGACCATCCTGGCCAACATGGTGAAACTCCGTCTCTACTAAAAATACAAAAAAATTAGCCGGGCTTGGTGGTGCATGCCTGTAGTCCCGGCTACTCTGGAGGCTGAGGCAGAAGAATTGCTTGAACCCGGGAGATGGAGGTTGCAGTGAGCTGAGAACGCGCCACTGCACTCCAGCCTGGAGACAGAGCAAAAAAAAAAGACCACTTTGAAGGAAAATAATTCACCTGGTAAATGAATACACTGCAGTATATTTAAATATAGTAGACTAACTGTAATCAAGCATATCTCAGTCTATATCTTACATTCCATTCTTTAACACTTTTAGAATTAGACAAAGCCATGCATGCTCTACTAATAGCTGTGATTCATTATTTAAAAGCAACTTGTAGAACTTGTACTTAAACATGACAGATTGTTGAAGATTCAGGGGCAAACACAAAGACATATACCTTTGAATTTTGCCATCATTCTAGCTAGTACTTTGAGCCTTTTTGATATTATTAAGAAATTCAAATGTCTCAAAATTGTGAAGGATCAAAGGGCAAAAACTAAGCACATGTAAGACTAATTTATGCATGGTTAAGGCATATTTGCTTTCCAGAATATTGAGTCCAAGATGAGCTACTATTGCTGAAACAGCCCAATAGAATGATTCTCTTCAAACAAAACAGAAACTTGATTCATGTTGCTATAGAATTTTGCAATTAATAAAAAAGAAGGGCCGGGCGCTGTGGCTCACACCTGTAATCCCAGCCCTTTGGGAGGCCGAGGTGGGCAGATCACAAGGTCAGGAGATCGTGACCATCCTGGCTAACACTGTGAAACCCCATCTCTATTAAAAAAAAAAATACAAAAAAATTAGTCAGGTGTGGTGACGGGCGCCTGTAGTCCCAGCTACTTGGGAGGCTGAGGCAGGTGAATGTCGTGAACCTGGGAGGCGGAACTTGCAGTGAGCTGAGATCAAGCCACAGCACTCCAGTCTGGGCAAGACAGCAAGACTCCATCTCAAAAAAAAAAAAAAGAAGAAGGAAACAGTTATAACTAGATTTTTTTTCTAAAGTAGCATTAAATGGCCTTCAATGCTCACAAAATGTTTCCTGAATTCTAAGACCTTAAAGAATGTATTTCTTCATGGAAACAGGGTAAAAAGGTGGTACCAGAGGCTGGGGGTGGGAAGAATAGATGTTTCAAAGGACACAAATTTTCAATTAGACAGGAACAATAAATACAAGAGATCTACTGTATCCCATGGTGACTATAGTTAATAACAATGTATTATGTTGAAAATTCCTAAGAGAATGGATTTTAAGTGTTCTCACCATTTAAAAGGTATGTGAGGTAATACAAACGTTAAATAACTTGATTTAGCCATTTCACAATCTATAGATATATCAAAACATCATTTTGTATGCCATAAATATAGATAATTTTTACCTGCCATTAAACTTTTTTTTAATTAAAAAAAAAAGAGGCCAAGTGTAGTGGCTCACACCTGTAATCCCAGCATTTTGGGAGGCCAAGTCAGGAGAATCACTTGAGGCCAGGAGTTCAAGACCAGCCTGGGCAATACAGAAAGACCCCGTCTCTACAAAAAGTAAAAAAATCAGCCAGGCATGATGGCACATGCCTACGGTCCTAGCTATTTGGTAGACTGAGGCAGGAGGATTGCTTGAGCCTGGGAGGTCAAGGCTGCAGTGAGCCATGATTGTGCCACTGCACTCCATCCTGGGTGACAGAGCAAAACCTCATCTAAAAAAAAAAAAAAAAAGAATGCGTTCCTGCATTTTCACATTCATTGAGGAAAATACAAGCCACAGATTACTAAGATCAGGATTACAAAGAAACAGTATATGGTAATATATACTGTCCTAAGATTCTATGTTAAATATTTTTAAATTACAGGCATACTTCATTTTATTGTACTTTGTTTTGTTGTGCTTTGCAGATACTAAATTTTTTGCAAATTGAAAGCTTATGGCAACTCTGTTGAACAAGTCTGTTGGTGCCATTTTTCCAACAGCAAGTGCTCATTTTGTGTCTGTGTCACATTTTGGCAATTCTTAAAATATTCCAGACTTTTTATTATTATTATATCTGTTATGGTGATCTGCAATCAGTGGTCTTTGATGCTACTATTGTGATTGTTTGTGGGCACCATGAACTGCCCATATAAGACTTAATAACAATATTTGGCTGGGCACAATAGCTCACACCTGTAATGCCAACACTTTGGAAGGCCAAGGTGGGAGGAATACTTGAAGTCAGGAGTTTCAGACCAGCCTGGCCAACATGGGGAAACCCTGTCTCTACTAAAAATACAAAAAATTAGCCGGGCCTGGTAGGGCATCCCTGTAATCCCAGCCACTCGGGAGGCTGAGGCACGAGAATCGCTTAAACCCGGGAAGCAGAGGTTGCAGTGAGTGGAGGTTGCAGTGAGCTGAGATCGCGCCACTGCACTCCAGCCTGGGTGACAGAGCGATACTCCATCTCAAAAAAAGAAAAAAAAAAGAGACTTAATAACGATATTGAAATTAGACTAATAACCTTACAATGGGAGTTTTGCAAGGAATAAAGAAGAGGAAGAAAACAGTTATAACTAGATTGTTTTCTAAAGTGACATTAAATGGCCTTCAAGGCTCACCAAAATGTTTCCTGAATTCTAAGACCTTAATGTGTTAGCCGGGTGCAGTAGCCCATATGTGTAATCCCATGCCTTTGAGAGGTCAAAGCAGGCGGATCACTTGAGGTCAGGAGTTTGAGACCAGCCTGGCCTACACAGTGAAACCCATCTCTACTAAAAATATAAAAATTAGCCTGGCATGGTGGCAAGTACCTGTAATCCCAGCTATGTGGGAAGCTGAGGAGTAGAGTTGCTTGAACCCAGGAGGCAGAGGGTGCAGTGAACCCGGATGGTGCCACTGCACTCCAGCCTGGGTGACAAAGCAAGACTCTGTCTCAAAAAAAAAAAAAAAAAAAAAAAAAACCAAAAACAAAGAAAGAAAAAAAGAAACTAGAATCCCTCTTCCCTAAAATGGGTCAAAACCAGAGCCTCTTTTCCCCAAAGCCAGCCATAAAGTCTAAAACTGTTACTCTAACCTTTCCCACCACCACCTTTCTGTGTAATAGCTGGCCATAAAGAAATTAAGACCCTCATTCCAGAGAGGTCCTACCCTATACCCATGAGAAGACATCCTTCGCAGAGAGAGGCCAAGAAAAATCTGAACAGACAGACCTTGCTGAGTTTTCCCACTCAGTCCGTTTGCATTAGCTCATGCCCTTTATTCTAGTCACAGTTCTACATAGCTGTCCATACTTCGTTGAACCTATGCAGAAAAATGGACAGTTTTTCCTGCATCTTTGGGTTTTCATTCTGAAGACTCTCATGTCATGTAAAATTATGATCAAACACATTTTAAAAGGCAGAGATCTTTTTCTTCAAATAAATCTTATATTGGAAGAAGATGATGCCATTTAAGACTTTCCTAGCTAGACAGGAGAAGTCAATACCTGGCTTTAAAGCTCAAAGTACAGGCTGACTGTCTTGTTAGGGACTAATGAGGGTGGTAACTTTAAGTTGAAGCCAGTGTTCATTTACCATTCCAAAAACCTAGGGCATTTAAGAATCATGCTAAATTGACTCTGCCTGTGATCTATAAATGAAATAACACAGCCTGGCTCACAGCACATCTGTTTACTGAATATGCAAGTCTGCTGTTGAGATGTACTACTCAGAAAAAAAGAGGTATCTTTCAAAATATTACTGCTCATTGACAATGCACTTGGTCACCCAAGAGCTCTGATGGAAAATACAAGATGAATGTTATTTTCATGCGTGCTAACACAACATCCATTCTGCAGCCCATGGAACAAGGAGTAATTCAACTTTTATTAATTAAGAAATAGATTTTGTAAGGCTGTAGCCCAAAGACAGTAACTCCTTTCATGGATCTGGCCAAAGTAAACTGAAAGCTTTCTGGAAAGGATTCATCATTCTAGATGCCATTAAGAACATTCATGATTCATGTATGGGAGGAGGTCAAAATACCCATATTAACAGGAGTTTGGAAGAAGTGGGTTATAACCCTCATGGCTGACATTGAGGGGCTCACGGCTTCAGTGAAGGAAGTAACTGCAGAGGTAATGGAAACAGCAAGAGAGCTAGAATTGGAGGTGAATCCTAAATATGTGACTAAATTGCTAAAACCTCATGATAAAATTGGAATAGATGAGGAGCTACTTCTTATGAATATGCAAAGAAAGTGGTTTCTTGAGAATGGAATCTATTCCTAGTAAAATGCTGTGAACATTGTTCAAATAACAGCAGAGGATTTAGAATATTCCATAAACTTATTAATAAAGCAGCAGCAGGGTTTGATAGGGTTCACTCTAATTTTGAAAGAAGTTCTACTGTGGGTAAAATGCAATCAAATAGCATCACGTTCTACAGAGAAATCTTTCGTGAAAGGAAGAGTCAATTGACATGGCAAACTTCACTGTTGTCTTATTTTAAGAAATTGCCACAGCCACCCCAACCTTCAGCAACCACCACCCTGATCAGTCAGCAGCCATCAATGTCAAGGCAAGACACTCTTCCAGCAAGCAGGTTATAACTTGCTAAAGGCTCAGATGATCATTATCATTTTTTAGCAATAAAGTATTTTTAAATTAAGGTATATACGTTTTTTAGACATAATGCTATTACACACTTAACAGACTACAGTATAGTGTAAACATAACTTTTACATGCATGGGGAAAGTAGACATTCATGTCACTTGCTTTATTGCTATATTTACTTTATTGTGGTGGTCTAGAACTGACCCTGCAATATCTCTAAGGTATGCCTGTATATATAATTTGTTACCTTAACTTTTAACAAACTATATATCCATAAACACTGTTTCTAAGAACAGCATGTTTCTAAGAATGCTGTGAAACAAGATTCTATGTCAAACAATTAAACTGCCTTATGTATTACAGCACTTCTCAAATCCATTAGTATAATGATTGTTATAAATCTCCAACAGGGGCTTACAGTATATAGTGTTTTTCTAAATATATTTGGCCATGGCACACGTGTGTATATTTTGCACACAGGTGCATCTGTGTGTGTAATATTAACAGTTCCCAGGACAGACTAATATAAATACTGTTTAGGAAAAGTAAGATTACAATACACTCTAGTTTCACTAATAGGTATATACCTTCAGTTCTAAACTTTAGAAAGCTCTATGCTAAAGCTCTCTGTATAGTTGATACACAGGAATACACATGTATGTCAATTATAATTTATGACATGTAGTGTGTTTGCAGTCATTTTTTATAAATGGGTACCAGACCATTAGTTAAGAATATAAATCCTTGCTGAAATTCACTTCTATCATTTTAGTACTCCTTTTAAAGTAACATAATCCAAAATAAATTCAAAGAGGATTTGTACTTAGATTTTTGAGCCGTGGAAGAGGCTTTATAATGCTAATGATACATTATGAAAACTATAACTTTTCTTTGACACTTTGGTATAGCAATTCCTATTAAACACTACTTGACAGAATTGCTAATTATTTGGTGTATTTCTTCAGATTTCCTTTATGTAATATTTTTGTAATTTTTGACATTGCTTATAATTTAATTATAAAATAAATTTAAAATGATAGTTTTTCCATTGTAAAGTCGATTATGACACCTCTTCTGTTTTCATCCTCATTCCCTCCTATGTTAAGAGTCACTTTGAAATGGAGGCTTTCAGAGATAGTAACCTATTTTGGCCCAAAACCCTTTCAAAATCAACAGTCATCCTAACATAATTGTCAACTATTACAGAAATCCTGTTTGTGATATGCACATTTTTATGGCATCATCTAAATGACAAGTGGCCCAAGCAGAGTAGATTCACTATTAGCAAAACTCCAATTGCTCACCAGGGAACTAAAGTTCCTGATTACAAATTCAAAGACAAGTTTACTCATGTAAACAGCAGTCTGCATGTTATACCCTAAAAGAAAACTGACAGAAATTCTTGATATCAAACATCTAATTATGAAAATAATTATGAAAACTAATAGAATAAATGTTCATAACTTATGAAAAATCTTACTTTATAGTTATAATAAGGAGCCTGCTGATCTTTATCCCATTGGTTTCCAGAAATAGAACTATTTATTTGCTTCATGATCATTTTGTAGGGCACCTGACGTCCTGCAGCGTCACTACAAGGAGCCCCCCGGAAAGGGACTTTTGCAATGGTACAAACATGATCCTAGAAATGCAAAAGTACTCATGTTACAGATTATTAAGTATGGAATTCTTAAAAGCCAAATCAAAAATATATAAATTATTCAGAAATAAAACATATACCATAAATAGACAACCTGACTATACAGAATAAAGGTTAAAATAAATTTCATTATTAAATGAAAATGTATGATAATCATAAGCTTTCATAGAAGTAAAAATAAATACTTTTTATCTCAAACTATATTTCAGAAATTCTAAAGTTTATATATTTCTAATGAAAACAGAGAGACTCTAAAAAATATAATAGAGAATAAAAATTATGTAACAAATGACCTGTTCCTACCTCAGACAGATTCAGGCAGGTATAATCATAACCATACCAGGGAACACCCATTACAAGTTTCTTAGGATTAATGTTCAACTTGATGTAGTCATTATATCCTAGTCAAGCAGGGAGAGAAAAAGCATATTTGTTTCTCTTCATATGTCAATGTGTTCATACAAGCTATGCAACCATTCAGAATCTGTTTGTAAAAACAAGCACATTTATAAAAAGCACTAATAATGTTTAGTATGATGTTATAAAACATCCCTTAACAACCATAAATTCTATATCTTGCTTTCTAAACCATTTATCTTTGAATAAGAGAAAACATTCAAAACCATTAAGATCATATTGAAATAAAATATTCACAAAATCTTATTCTAGGAATAATGACACGTTTCAGGAAAGTATGCTAATTGTATCTATTAATTGCTAAGACATGATATACTTGATACTCTAGATTCTAAAGTTTCAACAAAGTTTTATAAATCTTAACTTTCTAGCAGTGATGGTCTCAGAGTTTCTTAGAAAGTACAAGTGTTCCATGTTTTGCAAATATTCTATAAGTATGAATGATAGGCCGGGTGCGGTGGCTCAAGCCTGTAATCCCAGCACTTTGGGAGGCCGAGACGGGCGGATCACGAGGTCAGGAGATCGAGACCATCCTGGCTAACACGGTGAAACCCTGTCTCTACTAAAAAAAATACAAAAAGCTAGCCGGGCGAGGTGGTGGGCGCCTGTAGTCCCAGCTACTGGGGAGGCTGAGGCAGGAGAATGGCCTAAACCCGGGAGGCGGAGCTTGCAGTGAGCTGAGATCTGGCCACTGCACTCGAGCCTGGGCCACAGAGCGAGACTCCGTCTCAAAAAAGAAAAAAAAAAAAAAAGAAATGTGTCATCTATAGTTGGAAGAAACAAAGAGAAAAATGAACAAATCCCTAGAACTATCAGTCCTTTTGTTGCCCATTGCTGCAAAACATGTTTTTCCACCAAGACATACTCACAGATTATCTAGAATGTTGAGGTAAATAACTGTATTATATTTTAGAGCCTTTAATGTTATTATGTACTATTAAATAAGCAAAAATGGGGTGGGGTATGCATCAGCTCGCAAACATATTGGTTTATTTAGTTTGTTTGTTGATTTATTTATGATACAAAGTATCACTATGTTGCTCAGGCTGGCCTGAACTCCTGGCCTCATGTGATCTTCCCACCTCAGCCTCCCAAGGCTTGAACATTTTATTGATAGAACATAATTATCATATCTTTCCTGAAACACAGTTTGGGAACCCTCAATTAATAATTACTTCATAATTTTAACAGAATAACTTATTTTTCAACTTTAAATAAATATGTGGCTAGGCATAATGGTTCATGCCTGTAATTGAAGCACTTTGGGAGGCTAAGGTGGGAGGATTGCTTGAGGCCAGCCTGGGCAACAGAGTATGACCCTGTCTCCTTAAAAAAAATCTTTTTTAAATTAGCTGGGCATGGTGGTGCATGCCTGTATAGTGAGGCTACTCAGGGGGCTGAGCTTGGGGGGGGTTCACTTGAGCCCAAGAGGTCCAGGTTACAGTGGGCCATCATAGTGCCACTGCACTCCAGCATGGGCAACAAAGTAAGACTCTGTCTCAAAAAAGAGAAAAATGAAAATATTAGCTGGGCATAGTGGCATGCACCCATAGTCCCAGCTACTCAGGAGGCTAAGGCTGAGCTCAGGAGGTTGAGGCTGCAGTGAGTCCTGATCGTGCCACTGCACTCCAGCCTGGGTGATGGAGTGAGACCCTGCATCAAAAAAATTAAAATTAAAATTAACAAAAGAGCAAGCAATCTTTTATTTAGTTGACTGATGGAATACAAACCAATCCAAACTTTGAAGAGGATAATGCAAAGACTACATCATATGAATGACAGGTCAAAAGTACTCCAATTCTAATAGGAATATAATTTTTCATTTATTACAGATACTAAAAGAAGTTAATGCCTATCCTATTTAATCATGCAATGAAGGTACCCAACCATAACTATCTTTGCTGTTATGTAACACTGGTTATTTCAACAAAAATATCCTGTCAAATTCTAGATAAACATGTGATTTCATGACAAGAATACTGGACCAGAAATGAGAACACCTGATTAAGCCCCAACTAGATAATACTTAATAGTTATGCAATCATGAGCAGTTAATTCTTTTTATCTCATCTAGAAATATACCTATACCACAAGATTGTTGGCAGAATTAAGTGAAAATCAAAACGTTAAAAGTTTTTGTAAACTTTAAAGTTTTCAATTAAGTGATTTTTAAATGTTTGAAGCAAGCTTTACAATTGAAAAACATATACAAATAACTTAGAAATACTGAAAACAACTTAATATTTTAATTTCTAGAATATTACTAATATTAATAATAAATGATCATGTTTAGAGTCTTACCAGTTAATGTCTGATTATAGGGAGCATTGGCTGCTGCAATACATTCTGACCAGATCTGACTTTGTTCATCATAAGACATCACAAAGAGGAAGTCACAAGCATCTGCGATTCCAGTATAATTATAGCATCTTCTGTCTATGTTCTTTGGAGACCAAGCTACATCAAAGGTTACCTGTGTAAAAAAATCTTACTATTTTATGTAACATGATCAAATATGCATATTATGTCAGATTTTTAAACTTATATATATTTTTACCTTATACTACACAAGGAAAAAGAACTGCTTACAGTATATGAATGTAGGATTTGACACACATAGAACTTGAACCATTCTAAGAAATATTTTTTGCTTATATTTGACTGAGTCAGACATATATTTGGACATACAGGAGCAGGACACTATATAGAAGATGGCCTTCAAACTCAAAATGTCTTCAAACGCTAGGCTGGTACCTCAGCTGATTAAAAGAAGCAGGTATAATGACAACAGGATATGGTGATGCCCCTGATCAATTAGAGAGTAAAAGCACACTAAAAGAATTCAAATACAAAAGTTTTTAAAATATTGTGCAGGTTAAATATGTCACCTGTTGGCACAACCTGACTGGGTTGCAAGTTTCAGCCCGTGATTCACAATCACCTTATATGGTAGGTTTGGCCCAATATTAGTTAGACAATAATGGTGTCTTATGGCCACAGGTATAGATTAATCAAGTCAAAATGTTGAACAAATCATTTAAATGATCTTATTTTATGGAAATATTCAAATAAATGTTGAGTAATATATTATCTTTCTTTTTTTTTCTTTTCTTTTTTGAGATGGAGTCCTGCTGTGTTGCCCAGGGTGGAGTGCAGTGGTGCGATCTCGGCTCACTGCAACCTCTGCCTCCTGGGTTCAAGTGATTCTCCTGCCTCAGCCTCCCAAATAGCTGGGATTACAGGCATGTGCCACCACGCCCAGCTAATTTTTTTGTATTTTTAGTAGAGACAGGGTTTTGCCATGTTGCCCAGGTTGGTCTCAAACTCCTAACCTCAGCTGATCTGCCGGCCTCAGCCTCCCAAAGTGCTTACAGGCGTGAGCCACCGCACCCAGCTTTATCTTTCATTTTGAATAGTGAGCCAGCCTTCAACAAGAATGTGTCTCTATGTTTATTGCCTTAATGAAGTATTAATTAGCCTTATTTTATATATGTACAAATGTTCTAAAACTTCATTAAAAGTTGTTTTCCCCCCTTAATTAGGCACTCAATAAACACTGATTATTTTAAAAACTGAGATACTTTAGGTAACATTTTTATACTTTGAACAATTTATTCTAGCAAAACTCTTTTTAGGACTTCCTCAAAGTTATCTTTATAATTCCCTGAGTATTAGCACTTTACAATTATAAGCTTTGCTCAATAGTTTTCCAGCAAAATAAGTTATGAAGTAAAATTTTTACATATTGGATCCTATTTTATCACTGCCTCCTATTACCAAATGAAAGGTATATTATAGTAATAGAGAAAAATAAATGACTACATCTAAGCAAGTAAATTTCAAATCCATTTTGTAAGAGTATTTTCACCAGCATTTTCTGTCACAGTTAATCTCATATTTTTGAGAAGGTACTATTATTATATTAGACAAGAAAGCAAAAGACTTGGGTGCTACTGTCAGCTCTGTTATAATTAGGTCTATATCACTGCTAAGTCACTTAAAGCATCTGCATTTTTCCCACCTATAAAAATGAGGGTATAGAAAGAACTCTTCAAGGCATTTATTTCTAGCTCTTTAATTCTGTGACCACAATTCTGTAAACTAAAGTTATTATATTATCCCCAAAACTAATTCCACCTCTAGATTCTCTAGTCATTTTTTGTTGGTTACCAGTTTAAAAACTCTGGAGCCACTTTCTGATTCTTTCTTCCCTTACTTCCAAAATCTAACCTCACGTCTGCCTTTGGGTGACCTTTCACAGTTGTTCTGCCCCTTCCTTTCCATTAATTAATTTATTTAATATGTGTTTATTGTACACTTGCTGATTTAGGATTATGTCATCATCCAAATCAAACTAAATCCCTTGATACTGTATTGTTCTGTTAGTAGTCCTTACTGGTCTTCCTTCTTCTTCTAGTTTTACATACTCCTACAGAATAATCTCCCCAAACACTATTTTACACACATAACCCATTACACACAGAATAAAATGCACAGTCCTCAGCCTGACATTCTGGATCTTCCACAATCTGGCCTACCTTTGCAACTGTCCCTCCCACTAAGTCACCTAACATGAACTTGACATGTAGCCCAAATTGTTCTCCTCACCTCTCAAGAGATGGAAAGAGATATTCCTACTGCAAGGATTTTGCTCAATCTCTTCCTCTCTGCACTTTCACTACAGCTTAATCAGGATTGTCAAATAGGTTGTTTCCCATATATTCCACACATCAATTCTAACCTATTAGTAATGACTATCTGGAGAATGAAGGAAAAGTTTCTGAGGCCAAAATGTGTGAGGAGGAGAAGGGGTATGGTGGCCTGTATGCCAGGCATTTGCTATTCTTAATCTACATTGTACTCTCCTGACAAGTTGAATTCCATACTGACAAATCTTCCCTATTTGCATAAAACCATAGAAATGTCAGTCCTCATATTGCTTATTATTTTACCAGTAATTCTCAAATTATTTTACCTGTAATTCTCAAATTCATGATGACCAACTCTACCAGAATCACCTAGAACACTTTGCAAAAATACAGTTCTCTAAGCTCTATCCCAGACCTACTGAGTCAATCTCAGTGATATGGTTTGGATCTGTGTCCCTGCCCAAATCTCATGTTGAATTGTAATCCCCAGTGTTGGAGTAGGGCCTGATAGGAGGTGACTGGATTACAGGGGCAGATTGCCCCCTCCAGTGCTGTTCACGTGATAGAGTTCTCATGAGATCTGATTGTTTAAAAGTGTGTGGTACCTCCCCACTCTCTCTCCTGCTCCTTCTCTGGCGATTTGAAGTGCTGATCCCACTTTGCCTTCCACCGTGACTGTAAGTTTTCCTGAGGCCTCCGAGAAGCCAAGCAGATGTCAGCATTATGCTTCCTGTATAGCCTGCAGAACCGTGAGCCAATTAAACCTACTGTCTTTAAAAATTACCCAGTCTCAGGTATTTCTTTTTTTTTTTTTTTTTTTTTTTTTTTTTGAGACGGAGTCTGGCTCTGTCACCCAGGCTGGAGTGCAGTGCGCGATCTTGGCTCACTGCAAACTCCGCCTCCCAGATTCACGCCATTCTCTTGCCTCAGTCTCCCGAGTAGCTGGGACTACAGGTGCCCGCTGCCATGCCCGGCTAATTTTTTGTATTTTTTTAGTAGAGACAGGGTTTCACCATGGTCTCAATCTCCTGACCTCGTAATCCGCCCACCTCGGCCTCCCAAAGTGCTGGGATTAAAGGCCTGAGCCACCGCGCCCGACCTCAGGTATTTCTTTATAGCAATGTGAGAACAAATTAATACACTTAGGATATTTTAAACAAGCACTCTCAGGTAATTCTGAGACAGGAATCACTGGTTTATAATACTCATAATGCTCTATACTGGAATAAATTTTTAAGCATTCTGTTAGATATCAAGGAGCTGCACCCTGTCTTCAAAAAAACTCACTGTCTAGCCTATTACTTCTTAACTATAATCACCAATGAAACTTTTTTAAAATTGTGGACTCTGGGATTACCCAAAACCTTTTGAAAAATCATTTCTGGGAGTAAGTTCAAGGTGCGCATGTGTGTGTAAAAGTAAACACATTTTTACTTTTTCTTAAGATCTATGGTTATCTTGATATGTGGCTAGGTTTGAGGATCACTAATGTGGGTTCACATTATCCTCTGTTACCCATCTGTTGTCTGGCAAGATTTCTTGTGTTGTTACCTTCTGCTCTAATCATGTTCATTATGGCAGTGGGGAAGCACACTGCCTATTGTCATAGCTGTCACACTTCTGTGTAGTTAGTCCTTTAAGCTTTACTGGGCCTTGGGTGCAAGTAATTCAGAGACTGTGGAGCAAGTGATACACTTCTCCAGAATTACCTCTCCTCCTGGGTTGTTTCTGTCCTGCATTGGTAAAAGCTGGTTAGGCCCCCCCTTGATTTTTGTTCTCCCATTGTCTAACACTTCTAACTGTGCTACAAGGCAAGTAGTGGGGTAATCCCAGTGCTGTATTTTGATGTAAATAGAGAATAGTGCTTTTAAATTCCTTAAATAAGAACATCAAAGGCTCCAGAAAAATTTTTTAAGAAATAAGTGCTGAAACTCCCATTGCATTACTATAAAACTAAGATTATATTAGTTTTACCCTCATGAGTCTATTCTGATATGGAAAATATGAGGTTTCCAAAGAATAAATGAATTTTTACCTGTGATCCCTCAATTTCACGATGGAAAGTGTCTGTAGTTTCTTTGACTAAAGCAGTTAATGCATCATATTCAGGTGATAAACAATTAACTTCTTGCTCTATATCGATATTAATTCCATCCATATATTGTGTTTTGGCCAAATTAACTTTTTGAGCTATCCAGGATGCTCTGAAAGCAGGATCAATGATATCCTTTAAGGATACATCTCCTGTGGAAGAAGTATATATCTTTTGAACATGTATGCAAAACCATTTCATTATTTTGGAAGACTAAGCCCCTAATTGAAGTTTTCCAAATAGAGAAAGAATTTACCAAAGTAACAGAAAGCCATTACTCACCAATCTCCAAAATAACCATTATAAATCATTAGTAAAATTGTTCTCAAGTTAGAAGCAGAAATTGTGATCATCATGCTAATTTGCCAGTTACATTTTGCTCAAAACCATACAGTGGTTTAATTCGTTTAAAAAGGTCTGTATTTGTGAAATGAATTACACAGTATCTAAGATTATAGGATTCTAACAAAAACAGATAAACATAAAAGGAATTTTTTGGAAAGCCGGGACTATAGCAAGTGATACAGATAAATTTCCCAATTGCTGGACACATAGATCTGGTAACAGCGTACCTTTAAGTACTACTCTGGCTCCTTTTGAATGAGCGTAGCACATAAGTTCTGAGTCATATTTTCCAAATGTTGCCACAGTTGTAATCTGTGACCAGTCATAGGATTTCCAAGTTTTCTGTCCAACATCAAACACAAAGACCTGCCAGAACAAGGATAAGCGCCATCATTTAAACCAAGACTATTATGCTGACCATCCAAAATACCATTCATCAAACACCACCATATACCAAACACTATGGTGGCAGTGAGAGTACAATAGTGAATGAGACACAGGAGTCCCAATATAATTGGTGGCAGGGGTAATTAGCCAGGCTGGGAAAGAGGGGAAGGATGGGCCAGGAAGGAATAGTGGCAAGTGCCAAGGCCTGGAGGCAGAGACAGCCTGGTGGTTGCGTAACTAAATATTTAGTATGGTCGACGTCTAGAATTTGGGGAGAGAGCATTAGTGAAGGACCAGAGTGATAGGCACAGGTTAAATCATGAAAGGCTTCATAAGCTCTATTGAGAAGTTAGTACTACCTTGTTTATCCTGCATTTTCAGCTGCAGTGGGAAATGGATTAAAGAGAGACCAAAAGTGGAGGCAGAATGTGGAAGCTGTTGGAGGAATCCAAGTAAGAGATGATGGAGACCCCAACTAAAATTGTGGAGCAGTGGAGTTAAGTAAACAGATCTGGAAGATCCTAAGGAGGCAAAATTGACAGGACTTTGTGACTAATCGAATGAGTAATCAAAGGAGAGAAATTTGATAATACTCAAGTTTCTGGTTACTGCGGATGGAGCCATAAATACTACATTTACTGTTTGTTTGGTGAAGCTAGCTTCTTAGAATAGTACTTAGGTCAAATTCTAAGGCAGCTCATGTTGTGTTTCTCTGATATTTTCTTCCCACAATTAATTCAAGAAGCATGAAAGCCTCACTGATTATTTTTATTTTATTCCAAGGTATGAATTCATTGATTTGACAAGTATTTATTGAATTTCCAATAAGGTACAAGGAGAGTATTTTGCTAGGCTCTAAGGACATAAAGATTAATGAGAGAGACCAGGTCCAGTAAGGAGTTAATTACTTAATTACAATGGTATTAAGGACTGTAGAGGTTGCAGGGGGCCATGCCAGCATATAAAGGGGACCTGCTAGCCAGATGGAGCAGGAAAACTTTTCTGAGGACTACATGCTTTCGTAGAGGGCTGAAATCAGCAGAATGATGGAAGAGATGTACCTATGGACAAAAGATTGCATTCTCAACTGAGGGAAGAGAAAGCCCAAAGGTCGCCACACCTCAGGAGAATTCTGAGATTCTGGAACTGAAAAAGGTCAATGTAGGTAGAGCACAGAAATCCTGCAAGTATGTGGAACTGGATAAAACCCTTAAGGTCGGTACGGAAAGATTAAGTAGGGCTTCCAAGACCATTGAAGATGTTGTATTTTATCTTGGGATCAGTGGGAATCAATTAGAGTTTTAATTCAGGGGATTTGTATTACAAAAGAGATCACTGGGTCTTTCTGAGGGGAATGAATGAGGGAGAGGCAGTGGGGACAGTAGCTGTAAAAGTTAAACCAGGCATTTCTTAATTTTCTCAACCTCTTTTTTTTTTTTTTTAACTTTTCAGAATTAACTACACATAACTCATCTTTTCTGCTAAGCAATTTCCCACTGAAATAATAAAACTTCATAATGTGAAATTAAGTGGCCCATTGTTTTCAGAATCACATTTCTATCAAAACTTCTATTTTAGTTCTGATAACTAAGATTCTATTTGTTTAAAAAATACTAAGAGCCTGTGATATAATAGATATCCTTTAAAAAAAAAAAAGCTGGGTGAACTAATTGAAAATATAAGGGGAAAATGCCATGTAGTCTAGTTTTTGTGTTTGAAAAACACAGAAAACGCCAGTAAAGACCATTTACCATGAACATACAAATAAGCATAACTTTGCTTCTTTGAATAGTTGGTTTTCAAAGTGCCACAGTTATTGCCTAACCCACTAAGTACTGGGTACTACAATAAATCTTTCATATTTGCTTTTTTTTTTTTTGAGACATAATCTTGCTGTCGCCTAGGCTGGAGTGCAGTGGCGTGATCTTGGCTCACTGCAACCTTCCACCTCCTGCTCTGCCTCCCAGGTTCAAATGGATTCTCCTGCCTCAGCCTCCTGAGTAGCTTGGATTACATGTGCCCACCACCACGCCCAGCTAATTTTTGTATTTTTGGTAGAGACGGGGTTTTACCATGTTGGCCAGACTGTTCTCAAATTCCTGACCTCAAGTGATCCACCCACCTTGGCCTCATAAAGTGCTTCTCAATCTCAAAAAGAGATTGAGAAAATTAAGAAAAAGTCTGGTTTAACTTTTACAGCTACTGTCCTCACTGCCTCTGCCACCGCGCTGGGCCTCAGATTGTTTAAAACATTTTAATTGGGAGGCCATTATGCTGAAACAGCTCCAACTGCCTTGGATTTCCTGCTTAAGCAAACTCCAGCCCAATGTCAATAATGAAAGGAAACTTAAGCTTAACCTATCAGAAACTGCCAACTAACCTCTAACTAGGAATTCTCCACCAAGTCATAGCTAAATAAGGCAAACAGTCATAGCCAACCAAGTAATTATTTTCCTTTGCTTCCCTGTTCAGCCTATAAAAACCCATGCTACTATAGCAGACCTCTCTGAATCCCTTCTGGTTTAAGTACTGCCGATTCGTAAGTTTAAGTACTGCCGATTCTTAGCTCAAATAAACAAGGTTATCCTACTTTGTCTGAAATCTTTCTTTTAATAAGATGTTAGGTTTCCACACTAGGCAGGTTCTTCGTAAACACTTTCACCATTTTTATTTCTTCTCCTAAGTCATGTCACTTTTTTACTGGCATCTAAGTGTCCCTGCCTCAGGCTAATGGACTAGATTAAGAACTAGGAATCATGCTACTTCTACAAAAGAATCGTTCTTTGGATTAAACCTTTGGACCTTCCTGATGTCATCCAATTCCTGCTTTCAGTCATTGAAGTGGGCAGTCAGGTGGTTTTAATATTGCTCCAGAAGGTGTTTGATTAAAGTTGCCAGAAGCGTTATAAATTGTTATGCGGATAGAAGGAAAATGTACTGAAAACTATTTTTTACCACTCTTCTTGGGTGGTTTTGAGGTACTTTAAAGGAAAGGGCTAGCAGGTATAGAAAACTAAAGGTAAGTAAAATACTCTGCATTCTAATGTACTGTTGGAGTGCTGAGATTCTTTCAAACGAAATCCTCATTCTCTTGGAAACTGAGAAATGGATTATTCTACCTTGTTTGCTTTTTACACCCAGAGTGCCTCGGCAGAGGCACAGCAGGGGAATGAAAGGAGCTTGCCTTAGGAGGCAGATCTGGTTTGAACACTCGCCTGCCTACGCAGGCACTTACAGGCTGTGAGGCCTGTGAGGAGTTACTCAACTTCTCTGAGCCCGAGCTTCCTCATCTATAAATTGAAGGATCCGTAAACAGGAAGGCCCTCATCGAGTGGTCAAAGTTGGTTTCGGCACCCACGGCACCTCTCCTTAGGGCTCGGTTCTACTCTAACTTTTCTTCGTGCCCTGAGGCCCAGACCTAGAGGAGCAGAAGAAGGCGCTGACCTCGAAATCTGGATGGTGGCGAATCGGACGGCAGAGCTCGGGCTCCGGGCATGGGCAGTCGGTCCCAGCCGCGAGCGACAGCGCCAGCAGTGCCAGCAGCGCTAGACCCCGGATGCCGCGCGGCGGGCTAGAGAGGAGGCGCCAGCCTCGAAGCTGCAGTCGGGACATGGCAGCAGGTCGATGGGGCCGCAGTGTGTTCCTACCGCCTGGGTGGGCGGGGCCTGCTGCGCCTCAGGGCAGGGC
>NW_012117488.1:6980497-6983751 GCF_000951035.1 Colobus angolensis palliatus | reverse complement strand
GAGCGTCTCGGGGCGCTGCGGATGGGTGAAGTTAGTGGCTGCTGGAGCGTCTCCGGGAACAACCAGTGTCTGCGGCGCCGAGAGGGCCGTTCGTGGACTCAAATGGGTATCAGCCCTACCGTTTATAGTCCTCCCAATAGTCTGCATCTCGTTTTGTCGTGTTGGTCGAGTACTCTTTGTGGAGTCTGAAGGTACAAGGGGATCCCCAAAATGGAGAAGTGAGTGTCTTTGGAAGGGCCTACTGAGTAACATGGTTGGAGTGGCCAAAAGACTTTTAGTTTTTATTTTGCTACTCAAAAGAAAGCTGAAATACCAAAAATTTTTACTTACGGATATCAGGTCTTAAGATCGTAGTTTGAATTCAAGCATCTAATTTTGTCTACTCTCCTGTTAAAAATCAAGTAACAACCTAAACACACAAAGACAAAGAGATAACAGCAACAAAATGTTGGAAGCTGGAGAGTGCAAGTATGAGTATGAGAGGTAAATCGGAAAAGGGGGAGATTAGTCGAAGGCTGCTCAAGGACTCTGATCGCTAGATCCTTTTTCTGGCTTCATGCCTCTGGGCAGCTGCCCCTCTTTCCCACCCACGGGCTCCCACCCCGGCTGAATTCCCTGGAGGGGATAAATTCTCTGCTGACTGGGTAATCCACCTAAAACAGAGAATAAGTGGCTTTATGCCTACTGAAAACTGAAACCCCTCGCTAGGCTGATCAGAATCTGATTAACCTAAGAGGCTGAGCGAAGATATTGACATCAGGGGTTTTCTGGACAAATCATACACCCAGATCACCCTACAGTAAAATTCAAAGTTAAAAGCACCAGCTATCTACTTGGAGCTTCCTCTCTTTGTACTTTTTAATTTTTACTTTTAATCATGGACAGTAACCAAGAAAATTCAATAATGTAGAAGGAAGGGACCCAAACAACAGACAAAGGAATATGGAGGAAGCAGATGCTGAAGGGAGAACACTTTTAAAAATTCTCATAATAGCCCCAGAAAAATAAGATGAAGCCACAACAGGGTACGATAAAAGGGGTAGGGGATTTTTTTTTTAAGTTATTGGAAATAAAAAAGTGAAAAAACTATTAATAGAACATTGAAGAACGTAGAGCAAAAACTCTGAAAGATAAGAAAATTGGAAAACGCAGTACAGAGGGGATGAAATAAATAATTCTTAAGGGTGCTTGAGAAGCAGCGTAGTACAAATAAGAAGAAATAAGTAATTTGGGCTGGGCGCAGTGGTTCATGCCTGTAATCCCAGCACTTTGGAGGCCGAGGTGGGCGGATCACTTGAGGTCAGGAGTTCGAGACCAGCCTGGCCCACATTGTGAAACCACGTCTCTACTAAAAATACAAAAATTATCTGGGCATGGTGGCAGGCACCTGTAATCCCAGCTACTTGGGAGGCTGAGGCAGTAGAATCGCTTGAACCTGGGAGGTGGAGATTGCAGAGATCATACCACTGCACTTTAGCTTTAACAACAGAGTGAGACTGTCTCAAAAAATAAAAAAAGAGAAGAAAAGAAATAAGTAATTATCAAGGCTCCAGGACTGAAGAACTGGATGAAAATGAGTGAAAAGCTGGGCCAGGCACGTTTTCAGAATGAAAAGCTGGGCCAGGCACTGTGGCTCACACCTGCAATCGCATAACTTTGGCAGGCCAAGGCAGGAGGATCACTTAAGGGCAGGAGTTTGAGCATGGGGAACATAGACCCTGTCTCTACAAAAAATAAAAAGCAAAAAATTAGCCCTGTGTGCCAGTGTGGTGTAAAAGCTTGTAGTCCCAGCTGTTCGCAAGGCTGAGATGAGAGGATTGCTTGAAGCCAGGAGATTGAGGCTGAAGTGAACTATGATCACACCACTGCACTCCAGCCTGGGTGACAAAACAAGATCCTGTCTCAAAAAAAAAAAAAGTACAATTGAACCTCCATAACCAGAGGTTCCACATCTATGGTTTTAACCAATGTCAGATAACAATATTTAAAAATAACAAATAATACAGTATTTTAAAAATACAAATAAAAATACAGTAAGAGTACTGTCCACATAGCATTACATCGTATTATTATAATTAATCTAGAGATTATTTAAAGTACAGGAGGATGTGCATAGATTATGCCATTGTATATAAGGAACTTGAGCATCCATGGATTTTGGTATCTGGGAGTCCTGGATCCAATCCCTTATGATACTGAAATATAACTGTATGTTTTTAATATGAGTGGTTGCACTGAATCAAGTTTTCAAGGAAAACAGCCTTCTTTCTCCCACATAGAATCAGACTGTATTCTGTGACGCAGAAGAAAACACATATCTACCTGTGTTGGGGATCCCTAAGATCACCCCCGGGTTCAGTGATACACTAAAAGAACTCATAGGACTCAGTTGTACTCACAGTTAAGATTTATTACAGCAGAAGAATATGAAGCAAAAGCAGCAAAGGGAAAAGGTGCACAGGAAAAAGACAGGAAGAAGCCAAGCACAAGCATCACGTTGTAACAACATTTGTGAAGGGTTGTCTGCCATGGAAGCTCATTAGAGACTCAGGGAACAGCAGGAACGCTCCCAAATCCACCTACAGGCCAACCTTTAGGAAGCAGGCCCTTCTAAAGATAGCAGTGTTAGGCCTGTTACAGGAATTCTTTTCTGCATACTACCCAAATGAGGAATGCCTACATATTTGTATTGAATTCTATATTGGTGCTGTACATTCTATGGATGTGACAAAAGTATAGTGATGTGTATCCAGCATTATAGTATCATACAGAATAGTTTCACTGCCCTCAAAATTATCTGTGCTCTACCTATTCATTCCTCTCTCCTTGCTAACCACTGGCATCCAAGATTTTTACACTGTCTCCATAGTTTTGCCTTTTCCAGAATGTCACATAGTTGGAATCTTACAGTATATAGCTTTTCAGATTGGCTTCCTTCACTTAGTAATATGCATTCATGGTTCCTCCATGTCCCTTCAGGCTTGATTGCTCATTTCTTTTTAGCACTGAATAATACTTTACTGTTTGGGCATACTGCAGTTAATCCATTCCTGCAGCATCTGCTTCCTCCATATTCCTTTGTCTGTTGTCTGGTTCCCTTCCTTCTACATTATTGAATTTTCTTGGTTGCTGTCCATGATTAAAAGTAAAAATTAAAAAGTACAAAGAGGCCGGGCACGGTGGCTCAAGCCTATAATCCCAGCACTTTGGGAGGCCGAGACGGGCGGATCACGAGGTCAGGAGATTGAGACCAT
>NW_012117488.1:6961453-6979127 GCF_000951035.1 Colobus angolensis palliatus | reverse complement strand
CTATCTCAAAAAAAAAAAAAAAAAAATGCACAATTCTAACATTGTATGTCCATCTAGTTGATCCATTGATTCATGGTAGCATGCCATAGAGCAAATAACAAATTTACAATAGCTACATAAAATATAAAAAATTTAGGAATAAATATGTGCAAGAATGCAAGACCTGTACATAGAAAAGTATATGTTTTATAAAGTATAAAACATTATTGAAATGTTGGAAGATACAAGCAAATAAAACATGAAATATTTGTTGGGGGAGGAGGGTTGTTGTTTTGTTTTGTTTTTCTTTTTGCTGTTTAGTTTTGGTGGAATTCGACAAGCTGATTCTAAAATTTATAAGAAAATATAAAAATAGTTGTGACACTGCTCAAGAACAAGGTGGGAAGTCTTCTACATGTTCTCAAGACTTAAAAAGATTAAGTAATAAATTCCACTCACTATTGGTGCAAGGATAAACAAATGAACCAATGGCACAGAGTAGAGAACTCACAATAGATCCACGTGTATACACTTGATTAGTGACAAAGGAATCACCGCAGAGCAGCAGAAAAAAGATAATGTTGTGACAATTGGATATTAATATGGAAAAAACCTGAAACTTTACCTTTCCCTCACACCATATACAAACAACTCTAGGTGATTTCTAGACCTAAAGGTAAAAGACAAAGCAACAAAATTATTAGAAAATAATATAGAGAATATTTTCATGATCTCTAGAGAATAAAACCTTAAATGAAGCCCAAAAACTATTAACTACAAAGGGAAAAAATCAGTGCATCTGGCTACTCAATATTTAAGAACTATTTATCAAAAAACACGAGAGTAAAAAGCCACAGTATGGAACAAGGTATTATTTGTGAAATATATAACCAACAATGGACTGGGGTGAAGAATATATAAAGAACTCATATAAATTCAAAGAAAAAGGTAAACAATCTAGAGGAAAATGGCTAGGAAATCAGAACAGACACTTCACAAAAGAGGATATCTGTGTGTTCGATAAACATGAAAAGCTGCTTAATCTTGGTAACCTGGAAAATGTGAACTAAAACCACAATTAGATACCACTACATACTCACTGGAATGGCTAAAATTAAAAAGACTGGTAGTACCAGCTATTGACAAGCATGTGAAACAACAGAAACTTTATACATGGCTGATGGTAGAGTATAAAATAATATAATCATTTTGAAAAATAGTTTGGCATTATTTACTGAACTTTAAGATACACATCCTCTACGAACTAGCAGCTCTGCTTCATGGAAGTGAATGAATGTATGTGCTACACATAGAAACGTGGTATCCCTTAAATGCAGAAAAAGCATTAGATAAAATTCAGTATTGGTTCACCAAAAACATTCTTAGTAAATTGGGACTAGAAGGAACAACAGAAAAAGAACCCAAATCATTTTGTAAACATCATACTCAATGGGGATGTCATAATAGCATTTCCCTTAAAATCAAGAACAAGGTGCTCATCATCACCACTTCTAATCAGTATTGTACTTACCAGTGAACACAAGTGAAAGAAATAAAAGGCATAAGCATTGAAAAGAAAGAAACAATTATTATTCACCAGAGATAAAAATAATTATATAGAAAACCTAAAAGATAAAAGAATCCTTAATAAATTACTAGACATAAGAGTTTAGCAAGGTCGCTCTATATTAAGTCAACTTAAATCAATTGCACTACAAACACAAATAAAATTAATATTAAAAAGATACCATTTATAATAGCTAAATATATATATATGGAACTTAGGGACAAATATGATATGTCTATCCGTGCAAATGTTTATGGAGAAAATCCTAAAACTTACTGAAAGACATTAAAGAAGACCTACATATATTTTTAAACATTTATTTAATTTTTTTAATCTCTTTCCTTTCTGAGAGAAATGGGAAGAAAACCTTTGGAAGGTTTTAAGCAGGGAAGTAGCTTAATCTGATTTACGTTTTTAAAAGATCACTCTGACTGGTGTGTGAAAGATGATTATAGAGAGGCTTGTGGAAGAGACCAGATAAGCTATTGGAGTGCAGGTGCAGGGCTAATATTTAGCTGGCAAATACTGGTACTGTTGCCTGGATTCTTTATGGCCAGCATTTGCTGACTGGATGCAGTTGGTTGGCATCATGCTGTGCCATTAGCAGTTGTTAAATATTTTGATTATTTCTCAGTGTTCCTATGAGATTTCAAGGTGGCTCAAACAAGGCTGGCAGCAGTTGTCATCTGGATATGTTGGCTGATAAAGGATATCTTCTGTAGGAACAGCTGGGAAGATTCGCTGATATGGTAGATGTGGGGGTTGGAGGAAAGAATAATCAAGGACAACAATGATGTTGTCTGTCTTCTCCACTAGCTTGTGCACTGCTTGAGAGCAGAGATGATCTCCATGCAGTTTTATCCCCAGCACCTATCCCTCTACCTGCCACTAAGAGGGTAAGAATATTTCTGCTGAATGAAATTGCTACATGGGGACGTGAGTGCAGAGTGTAGAGGTATCAGTGTGGTCTAAGAGTGAGCTCTATAAGATAAGAAAAAACAAGCAAGAATCAAGCCCTTTGTATACAGTCTAAATAGTACCAAGATCTCAGATGACCATCCCGGTAGCAGTGGGGTAGAAAGTTAGTGGAATTTTTGTTTTGTTTTGTAGAGGTGGAGGTCTCTATGTTTCCCAGGCTGGTCTCAAATTCCTCCTGGCCTCAAGCAATCCTCCAACCTCATCCTCCCAAAGCACTGGATTGTGAGCCACTGCAACTGGCCAATTAGTGGCATTTGACCAAGAAGTTTAAGGATGAAAAGCACTGGGACCTCAGACAGGAGCTGTGAGAGATTCAGTCCCCTGGGACAGTGGGTTACAGGGGTCAGGAATCCCAACTCCTGAGGAACAATTCAGAAAATTAATTTCAGAAATAATGGCTTAAGGAATGGAAAATAGTACCAGGAATGCTAACAAAGCGGGTCAGAGTGAAAACTGGCAATGCTGACCTGATAATGGAGTAGCAACACTGGCTGCATCCTATGCCTAAGTGTTGATGACAGCAAGACCTTATGCACGTTGCCTAGGGAAGATTGGTTCCACTGCCTAGGATAGAACTGAGCATAACACATGAGAGTTAAGGAAGCCCAGCTGCTAGGGTAGAGGCCCAGGGAGTGAGGAAAGCCAGGTGGTCTTTTCACCTAGCAGCTGTCTCCTCATCCCAGGAGCCTGCAAGAACCCTGACAGTGATTTGTAACCACTTGCTTAGTATCCCCCAGACTCAGCACAGTGCTTGGCACACAATAAGTGCTTAATAAGTTTTTACTTTTTGTAAAATTTAAAGACTTTTGAAATTCAAAATGTATTGGGTTTTGCACATTTAAGGTCATTCTTTTCCAGATCTCAAAATGGGATGTTAGAAAACCGTAAAATTGATGGGATGACATTATTTTCACATTATCAAATATCATATCCAGTTAAATATGTTTTGTGATTTTCCAGTAAAAAATAAAATAAATTTAAAGACCAAATAAATTTAAATAAAGACAGCTCAGAGGTCCAAACGCATGGATTACAAATTCACGTGGAGCACTGCGTTTTCCTTCCGGAACGTAATGTGTGAGCACTGATGTTCCCACCAGATCCTCTGGCTTGTGAATTACTCCATCCATCAACACCAGTGGATCCTAGAAGAAAAGAACATTTTGCAAGTGACTTTGTGTCTTTGGGGATGCTCTTCTTTAAACATCAGTAGGAATAAACTTTCTCTTCGTGACTATTAAGGAAATTAAACACCACAGACCCCATAAAATAACAATTAAAATACTAATTACAATATGAGTTTACATTTATTTTAATCCCTCTAAACACCAATAAAAATTTAAAAGATGTAAATTATCTTCCCAGAACCAATTATCAGAACAAAGATTTCCCTTTAGCTCTCTTAGGAGAAGATAATACTTAAGTTAACTAGAAACAAGAATGAATTAATATATTTCTATTTTTGGTATATTTGAAAAGTGTAGTTTGAAATACAGTTTCTGAGAGAAAACCAGATTTATTTTCCTCATCCTGAAGTCTTCTTTGTGGTTCTTGGTATCACCATTCTTTTTTTTTTTTTTTTTTTTGAGACGGAGTCTCGCTCTGTCGCCCAGGCTGGAGTGCAGTGGCCGGATCTCAGCTCACTGCAAGCTCCGCCTCCCGGGTTTACGCCATTCTCCCGTCTCAGCCTCCCCAGTAGCTGGGACTACAGGCGCCCGCCACCTCGCCCGGCTATTTTTTTGTATTTTTTAGTAGAGACGGGGTTTCACCGTGTTAGCCAGGATGGTCTCGATCTCCTGACCTCGTGATCCGCCCGTCTCGGCCTCCCAAAGTGCTGGGATTACAGGCTTGAGCCGGTATCACCATTCTTTCATATGCTTAAGCCCAATGCCTAGAGAGGATTTTGGCTTTTGTTTTGTTTAACTTTTTCCTCTGCATTGCCTGCTATGATGCTAACTCAAATCCTTCTTAGTTGGTAGTAATGGCCATGTAAGGCAGGGATGATTCTCAACCCTATTTTGCAGATAATCAAGCTAAGCACATAGGATGACTACTCAAGAAGCAAGTGACCACAATGGTGAAGCTGAGCCTCCACCCTGCCGTCTGACTGGCTTCAAGGCCTGCACAGGCTCTTATAGCGGCATCCTGCTTGCTGCCTTTGCCGAGCTTTCCTGACGGCAGCCTTTTTTCCAGTCTCTTTTGATAGAGGAGTTAAGAAGAAATTACTTAGGCAGATAGTGAGGGTATGGAAGTCCTCAGTAAGGTTTTCCTTTTAATGAAAAGCAGCCCCAAATCATTTTCCTTTCTAACAAAGAACAGTCTGTAAAATCAAGCTACAGACATAGATGCCGGCAGTTGTGCCAGTCATGTTCAGAATGGTGGCTCCCTTCTCCCTTCTCTGCCAGCCATGTGGACAGTAAGGAACAGACAAGATGGCAGGGGCCAAGGGGAAAGTTCATTTGCATAATAAGATTAGGGTGGGCCCCACCAGCCTTCCCGTGCACTATGTAAACATCATACCTGATTGAACCAATCTGTGAGCCCTATGTAAATCAGACAATGCCTTGTCAAGCCTGACTATAAAATCCTGCACGTCCACTACCAGCCAGTCTTTCCTCTGGGAAGTCCCCCCTCTCTCTCACTAGAGAGAGCTGTTTTCCTTTCTCCTTTCTTTTTCTTTTGCATATTACACTTCCACTCCTAAACTCCTCATGTGTGTCCCATCCTAAATTTTCTTGGTGCGAAACGATGAACCACAGGTTCTGAATGAAGAATACTCTCAAACCTGAGCATGCATTAGAATCTCCTAAAGGGCTTGCCAAACCCAGATGACTGGGCCCACCCTTACAGTCTCTGATATAGTAGGACCAGAGTGAGGCCACAAAAATTTGCATTTCTAAAAGGTTTCCAGGCAATGCTGATGCCGCTAATCTAGAGACCACCCTTTGAGAACCCCTGCTATAGAACTTAGCATGAAACTTGCCTCAGTTGAATATTTCAGTGGTTTTCCATCCAAAATCTGATTTCTGTTTCAAGGATTGATTATAGACTGCTGGGATGACACCTCAGATTTGAATCTAGGTGGAATTCTCACATATTGAAATGATTTTAGAGGCTGGGTGGTATAAGTATTCTAATGCAGGTGTCAGCTGGGGGCAGAGAGATTAAAAGTACAGTGTAAAATGTGGAGCAGTGGACTCTGTTCCAAGTATGTAACATCCTTTTACTCTCAAAACAACCTATGAGGCAGTTTCCATTATTATCATTTCTAGTTTACAAACGAACAGGCACCAGAGCTTAAATAAAAGAAGATTTCATAGGGGTAGTAAGGTTAGAGCTAGGATTTGAACTGTGGCAATGTAGTGCCAAAGTCCATGAATTTGTTTTTGTTTTTTGTTTTCTGTTTTGAGACGGAATTTCACTTTTGTCACCCAGGCTGGAGTGCAATGGCACGATCTCGGCTCACTGCAACCTCCGCATCCCCAGTTCAAGTGATTCTCCTGCCTCAGCCTCCTGAGTAGCTGGGATTACAGGCACCCTCCACCACACCCGGCCAATTTTTGTATTTTTAGTAGAGATAGGGTTTCACTATGTTGGCTAGGCTGGTCTTGAACTCCTGACCTCAAGTGATCCACCCACCTTGGCCTCCCACAGTGCTGGGATTACAGGTGTGAGCCATCATCGCGCCCAGCCAAAGTCCAAGATCTTAACAGCTGTGCCATACAGTCTCAATTGGCTAGCTGCAAGAGCAAGGCTTAAGCTGCTGAGGTGCCTGGGAGCCCCAGTCCTCCCTGCTTTTGAGCAAGCAACCTGTCAGCTTAGATGGAGGTGCACAGCATCCCAGTGCCATTTTCAGTAACTACAGTAGCTCTCTTTTGGTAGATGGTGATGCAGGATCTTTGCTCCTTAGCTTAGCTAAAACCTGGGTTCTTGTCCCATGACCAGGAAAAATTAGGCATGTGGACACGTTAAAAGGTGAGAGAGTGGAATTTATTAAAAGAAAGCTCTCAGCGGCCAGGTGTGGTGGCTCACGCCTATAATCCCAGCACTTTGGAAAGCTGAGGTGGGCAGATCACTTGAGGTCAGGAGTTTGAAACTAGCCTGACCAACATGTTGAAACTCCATCTCTATTAAAAATACAAAAATTAGTCGGGCATGGTGGCGCACGCCTGTAATCCCAGCTACTCAGGAGGCTGAGGCAGGAGGATCACTTGAGGTCAGGAGTTTGAAACTAGCCTGACCAACATGTTGAAACTCCATCTCTATTAAAAATACAAAAATTAGTCGGGCATGGTGGCGCACGCCTGTAATCCCAGCTACTCAGGAGGCTGAGGCAGGAGAATCACTTGAACCCAGGAGGCAGAGGTTGCAGTGAGCCGAGATTGTGCCACTGCACTCCAGCCTGAGCGACAGAGTGAGACTCCATCTCAAAAACAAAAAAAAAAGGAAAGAAAGCTCTCAACAAAAAAGAGGGAGTCCTGCAAACAGGCTCCCACCTCATAGATTGAACACCAGACCACCACACATGAGCTGAAGAGTCCAGACTCCACTGCACAAGGCACACATTCCTGGGAGCTCCACCCCACTCTCCCAGTGTGCAGGTGGGCCCCCAGTCCATTGTGGGCATGCCCAGACAAGGCCCTGGGCAGATTCCCTCATCTGCACAAAAGCATCTGATATAAACACTTGTGGGGTGGGTTGAAGATTCTCCAGGGACCCTTCCTTAGCTGCCTCCTGCATCTATCAATGGTAATTTAAGTTAGATAACATGCCTATGCCTACAGTCTGTTTTACTAAGATGGAGAAAACAGTTACCATTAGGGTGACTCTGGTAATTACTTCTTCCTCTGAGCTGACATGCCTTAATGCTTTCTGTGCATTAACGTCACCACTCTGACACAGCCTAACACTCTGTCAGCAGCATGAGCCAGGATGGCTTCCAGAATCTCCATGGGCTGTCCTCACCACACCTTTGAATAGCAGCTCTCAAAGTCTCACTTTATATCCACCTTTCCCTCCCTATAAGAAGTGCTTTTCAGCTTTTGCTTGGGTCTTCCAGTAAAATAAGCTCACCATGCCACTAAGCAGCTAAGCCTATTTCAAGGGAACTAACAATTACACAAACAGCTTTTTTAACTGGAGCTGGAAATTGTCTACAGTAACTCAAATTGGTCTTGACTCAACCTCTTGGGGACCCCGAGAACAACTATGATCCTCTTTCCACATGGTACTCTTTCTGTATTTGATGATGAACAGCCAATATTGCCTCCTCCTTTGCTTCCCAAATCTTTCCTTTCCTAGGCTACATAAATCAATTTCCATCTGTTGTTCCTGATATATCATACTTTCCTTTTCACCATCCCATCCTCAACCATCTCACCCACATCCTTTTTAGATGAGTTCTAAGGATCTGGTGCAAAGATAATCTGTATAGTGCAGGTCAGGCATGATCTGGTCAATGCAGCATACAGCAGAATTGCTGCCTCCTATTAGCTGACATGTTTTAATGCTTTCTGTGCATTAATGATTTCTTAGCTTTCTGGGCAGCCATACTCCTGTTGGCTCATTATGAATTCATGATCAATGAAGGCCCTTGCTATGTCTAGTTGACAAGAAGTATTGTTCAACCAGATTAATCTTTTACCATACAGTAAACTTGTTTAAGAAATGACTGTACATCCGTCCCTTGAAATTATGTCTTATTTGAACCAGTCCATCCTGAATGCAAAGACTCAGAGACGATGTGTCTTTGTGTACTGCCATTAGAGAAGTTTAGAAAACAAGCTGACAACCTGTAAACATAACACTTCAAAATGGCTTTTGTTGGCATGGATGGCCACTGAAAATGTGTCCACTTAGCAGCTGCCAAATAATGGAAACTAACACAGACTGAGACTGCCCTGGCAACCAGGCCTTCTTGTTGATACACCAGGATTGGCTGAAGTGAGAAGCCACTGGAAGCCTCTTGATAGGCTATATGTAGCTCATCTTTATGACTTTTTGCCACAGGTCACACACTGGGAGGACAATCACAATATTTCATTTGGTGTCTATATTAGTTTACTAGGACTGCCACAACAAAGTACTACAAACTGGGTGTCTTATGAAACAGAAATGTATTGCCTCACAGTTTTAGAGGCCAGAAATCCAAACTCAAGGTGTTGGCAGAGTTAGTTTCTTCTGAGGGCTATGAGAGAGGGATCCATTTCACACCTCTTCTCTTTGGCTTGTAGGCGGTCATCTTCATGTTCAGTTGGTATCCTCCCTGTATATGTGTCTGTCTCCAAATTTTCCTTCTATAAGGATACCAGTCACATTGGAATAGAGCCCACCCTAATGACTTCATTTTAATTTGGTAAAGACCATATCTATAGCTCTAGCTGGGCGCAGTGGCTCACGACTATAATCCCACCACTTTGGGAGGTCAAGGCAGGCGGATCACAAGGTCAGGAGTTCGAGACCAACCTGGCCAACATGGTGAAATCCTGTCTCTACTAAAAATACAAAAATTAGCTGGGCATGGTGGTGCGTGTCTATAATCCCAGCCACTCGGGAGGCTGATTCAGGAGAATTGCTTGAACCTGGGAAGTGGAGGTTGCAGTGAGCCAAGATTGCGCCATTGCACTCCAGCCTGGGCAACAAGAACAAGACTCTATCTCAAAAAAAAAAAGAAAAAAATACCATATCTCCAAATAAGGTGACATTCTCAGGTACTAGGGGTTAGGACTTCAAGATATGAATTTGGAGGGGGACAGGGGGACACATAATTCAACCCATAAGAGTATCCATGCACCAGCCACCTTGGAATGTCAGTTTTTCTTCCATAGGGCTCAAGATGCTGGGGAGTCAGGAATAGGACTGTCCTGTATTCTGTCATTTTAAAATATTAGAATTGTGCTTTAATTGCCATATAGACTATGATGATAGTGAAGCTGATGGTGATGCTAACTGTGGTGAGGACAGTCGTGGTAGTAGCAATTAAGAACTGCATTTCAGTACTGTGCACAAAATAGTATAATGGTGGCCTAAAAGAACTGCCAGGCTTCAATGTGCTCCACATGTTTCCACAGCCAGAAACATACATCCCTATAAGGCAGGGGTTAGGTCAATTAATCAGACTTAATTTTACAGAGAGCTAACATGTCTGCAAATAACATTTCTGGTTCTTAGTGTATTGCTCTTTATCATCCTACAATTCCATTGGTATTGGTACTGCACTTTCAGTACCTTTAATTTTGGACAGAATCAAAATACTTGAATTATACTCCAGGTCTAAGTCTTTAACAGCTATATAGCCCTAGGAAAATTACCTTACCTCATTGGTTATTGAAAAGAGAAAGATAGAAATTGGTGTTCTAGATTATGCATTCATTTCTGGATTCAGTTTGCATAAGTCAGTCCTTCCAAGGCTCACAACTTGGGGTAACTGAGGAAGTCAAGGTGATGCAAGGTCAGGTCCAGGGCAGTAGTCATTGCTGTCTTGCCCACTAAGCCCCTACCTGACATTGCACCTAAGTCTCAAGTGGGATTTTTATAGATTGCAAAATCTAAGACAACTTATACACCCATTTCACTACAGGGAGTCCACAGATGTATCTGTTTCCTGTAAACTAGTGGCACACATTCTTCCCTGAACTATTTAGGAGAAATCTTGTCAGCACATGAAATGTGTTTTATAAATTCAGTGATAAACTGGTGAAGGACCCTGCTGTATTCACCAAAAGAATGTTTCTGAGGAAAGTTAATTTGCTCTCTTAGCATAAAAGTAGGCATTTGAGATATTGGCAACTCAAGGAACAACAGTCACATTTCCCTTCATATCTGTTACTATTAATGATTTAATAATGATCACAAACAGTATTATTAATAATTAAAAATGTCATTTTTTTAATCCATACCAAAGAGATTTTTTGTTATTTGGTTCTCATTAATTAGATATATAATTTAAATGGGCCCTATTTTCCATCCTCTTAAATCTGTGAATAACCACCGTATGGTAAGGTACTTACCTTGCAAGGATGAACAACTGGACTTTATCAAATAAACCTGGGCCAAATGATGCAAATCATGCTGTATATGGTTCCAATACTGGGTTTTGCTCAGTTCCTTTGCTTTCCAAAAGGAGTCTACCTGCCTTCAGAGTTCTTCATGTGATCATTATACTGGAAAAACCCAGGCAGCTGGGGTCTGGAGTGGACCCTCAGCAAACCACAGCAGCCCTACAGAAGTGGCCAGACTGTTAAAAGATAAACAAACAGAAAACAACAACAACAACAAAACCCCATAAAAACCTCCTCCAAAGGTCACCAGTCTCAACAGAGCAAGACTCCATCCTCAGGATGCAAGGTTGGTTCAACATATGCGAATCAATAAATGTGATTTATCAACAGACCTAAAGACAAAACCCACATGATTATCTCAATAGATGCAGAAAAGGCCTTTGATAAAATTCAACATCCCTTCGTGTTAAAAACGCTCAGTAAACTCAGTATTGAAAAAACATACCTCAAAATAATAAGAGCTATATATGAGAAACCTACAGCCAATATCATACTGAATGGGCAAACGCTGGAAGTATTCTCCTTGAAAACTGACACAAGACAAGGATGACCTCTCTCACCACTCTTATTCAACATAGTATTGGAAGTTCTGGCAGGGCAATCAGGCAAGAGAAAGAAAGAAAGACTATTCAAATAAGGAGAGAGGAAGCCAAACTATCTTTGTTTACAAATGACATGATCCTATATCTAGAAATCCTCATTTTCTGAGCCCCAAAACTTCTTAAGCTGATAAGTAACTTCAGCAAAGTCTCAGGATACAAAATCAATGTGCAAAAATTGCTAGCATTCCTATATGCAAACAGCAGGCAAGTGGAGAACTAAATCATGAATGAACTCCCATTCACAATTGCCACAAAAAGAATAAAATACCTAGGAATACAGCTAACAAGGGAAGTAAAGGACCCCTTCAAGGAGAAATACAAACCACTGCTCAAAGAAATCAGAGGTAATACAAACCAATGGAAAAACATTCCATGCTCATGGATAGGAAAAATCAATATTGTGAAAATGCCCATATACTGCCCAAAGCAATTTATATATTCAATGCTAATGGTAGTTTAATTCCCATTAAACATTCTTCACAGAATTAGAAACAACTGTTTTAAAATGTATATGGAACCAAAAAAGAGCCCGAATAGCCAAGACAAGAACAAAGCTGGAGGCATCATACTACCCAACTTCAAACTACACTACAAAGGCTACAGTAGCCAAAACAGCATGGCACTGGTACAAAAACAGACACATAGGCCAGTGGAACAGAATAAAGAATTCAGAAATAAGATCACACACCTATAACCATCTGATTTTCAACAAACTTGACAAAAACAAGCAATGGGGAAAGGATTCCCCATTTAATAAATGGTGCTGAAAGAACTGGGTAGCCAAATGCAGAAAATTGAAACTAGACCTCTTCTTTACACCATACACAAAAATCAACTCAAGATGGATTAAAGACTTAAATGTAAAACTCCAAACTATAAAAACCTTAGAACAACCCTAGAACAAAATCTAGGCAATACCATTCAGGACATAGGCAAGGGCAAAGATTTCATCATGAAGACTCCACAAGTGATTGCAACAAAAGCAAAAATTGACAAATGGGATCCAATTAAACTAAAGAGCTTCTGCACAGCAAAAGAAACTATCATCAAAGTGAACAGACAGCCTACAGAATGGGAGAAAATTTTTGCAATCTATCCATCTGACAAAGGTATACAAGGAACTTAAATAAATTAACAACAACAAAAAAAAAACATTAAAAAGTGGGCAAGGGACATGAACAGATGCTTCTCAAAAGAAGACATACATGTGCCCAACAAACATATGAAAAGAAGCTCAACATCACTGATCATTGGAGAAATGCAAATCTAAACCACAATGAGATACCATCGCATACCAGTCAGAATGGCTATTATCAAAAAGTGAAAAAACAACAGATGCTGGTGAGGTTGTGGAAAAAAAGGAATGCTTTTACACTGTTGGTGGGAGTGTAAATTAGGTCAACCATTGTGGGAGACAGTGTGGCAATTCCTCAAAGACCTAGAGGCAGAAATACCATTTGACCCAGCAATCCCATTACTGGGTATATACCCAAAGGAATATCAATCATTCTATTATAAAGACACATGCATGCATATGTTCATTGCAGCACTATTCACAACAGCAAAGACATGGAATCAACCTGAATACCCATCAGTGATAGACTAGATAAAGAAAATATGGTACATATACACAATGGAGTACTATGCAGCCATAAAAAATGAGATTATGTCCTTTGCAGGGACATGGATAGAGCTGGAAGCCATTATCCTCAGCAAACTAATGCAGGGACAGAAAGCCAAATACCACATGTTCTCACTTATAAGTAAGAGCTGAATGATGAGAACACATGGACACATTGTGGGAAACACACACTGGGGCCTGTCAGAGGGTGGAGAAGATAAAAGGGAGAATATCAGAAAGAATACTTAGTGAATGCTCGACTTGATACCTAGGTGATGGGATGATCTGTGCAGCAAACCACCATGGCACACGTTTACCTATGTAACAAACCTGCACATGCTGCACATGTACCCCTGAATTTAAAATTAAAAAGAAAAAAAAAAACTTTCCCAAAGATTTGATCTTATATCAAGTAAAACCCAATTATTTTTGAGGAGTGTGTCTTCCTTCAAAATAAAAGATTATACTCTCAAAGCTTTAAAAATGAAACACCCACACTCATACACACAAACTGTCAGAGAAATATTTCCAGACTGTTAGTGGCACTTCTGTAAATTCTGTGAAAAGATTTTGTGTCCTATTATATTCTTGAAAATTATTTTGGTTTCTTGGGATTCAAAAAATGAAAGGTTTCAAAAGCAAAGACAACAGCAAAAGCAGCAGCAGGTCAGTGACACCTCGAGCTCTGACACAGCAGCAGCAGCCACAATAGCAGCCTCCACGGCCACGAACTTCTGTTATGTGAAACATAATTTTCCATGTAAAATTATATTTAATTAGAGACATGATAGGGAATATTAGAATCCAATTTTTCTACTTGAATTTTTCTTTTTCATTATAGAGCCCCATGTTCTGGTTGAGCATGAGAAAAATGGTTTCATATTAACAGCCCCTGATTACAGCACTGAACTTTATGATGAAAAACCATGCAAGGTCCTCCTTCCTGTACTACTTTACTCCAAATAACTCTCACCTCTCTTTGGGCTGGCTGTAATAGCCCCCTGTTTGAACCTCTTATTCCCTCAAAGCAGCCAGAAGTATCTTTCAAAAGCATAAATCAAATCTTACCACTTTCCAAGTGGGTGTGGTTATGCACCCCTGTAGTCTCAGCTACTGAGGAGTCTGAGGTAGGAGAATCATTTGAACCTTGGAGTTCCAGTCCAGCCTGGGCAACATAGAGAGACCTCATCTCAAAAAACTGAAACAAATAACAAAAACAAAAAAAAAAGAAAAAAAAATCTTTCCACTTTCCATCACATAAATACAAATTCCTTACCATGGCCTCTAATGCTCTTGAACTCTGGCAGGTCTGGTGGCTGGTGAGGGTCCAGTTTCTGCTCCCAAATGGCACCTTTGTGCCACATCCTCACACGGCAGAAGACTGAAAGGTAAAGAGGGTTCAAACCATGTGTGAAGGCTCTTCTTTAAGGGCTTTAATCCCATCCATGAGGGAGGAGTCCTCACGACTGGATCACCTCCTAAAGGCCCCACCTCTTAATAGGATTGCATTGGAAATTAAGTTTCAACATGAATCTTGGAGAGGACACTTTCCAGTCATAATCATGAGGAACAACGAATACTTCAGCAACAATTTCTTTGGGCCACAGACACAAATCAACCAATTTGACCACGTTTTTCCAATGAAATGACTGATGACCTTAAATTGATCATTTGTGATGTCAGGTAGACTTTTTGGGATATTTATTTCTTGCAATAACCTTTTGATGGAGTTTTATGACTCCCATTTTACAAACGATACAACTGAGGCCTAAAGAGGCAAAATGAGTTGTTCATAGTCACACAGCTAATAGCGGTAGAGCTGAAAATGAAAATCTCCTGATCCTTGATGTTCTACCGTCCTGGGTCCTACTTTAATTGGGAAATGGCAACCTCATTCAGCTCATTGAACGCTGGGTCACTTGCTAGGTTACAACTTCAGTGATCAGGGCACTTCAGTGGCTCTTCAGTTCATTCATATATAAGTGAAGCTCTCCCTTTTGTAGACTTCTCTCTGTGTAAGTACTAACCAATCAGAGGCATGGCTATTGCTTTCCTATCACTTAGGAATGAAATTAAATGACTCCTTTATGTCCCATGCCAGGGAATCATCTCAATAGTTTATGCAAGCTTAGCTTCTCCACACAATATCAAACAGGCAATCACAGTTCCCCCATGATGCCAGGCAAAACCAAACTTTGTTTCTCCTACACAAAAGAGCTCAAAATCACAGGTTTAGAAACCTCTCACACTCAGTTTCATCTCACTATTATTGTGTTAAACATGCTTAATGAAAAATCTGGGCTGAGTTCTTTTCTGTTTTCCCACAACGAAAGTCACAGGAATGGAAACTCGGTTGCAAATGTTTCCATGTGGAAATGAAGTTGAGAGAAAGCAGTCTCATAAGTATGTGTTAAGTGCCTGTGGAAGCAGAGCCTCATGTTAGATGCAGTGATTTTCAGGAACAAATCAAAACACATATTCTTGGCCTCATAAGCTATCATTGTTGTTTGAAGAATGGAGCATTTACCATCTAATAAAAAAGTGAAAGCCTAACATACAAAATCAATTTTAAGACAAAGACTAGGATTTCTCCATTTAGAAGAGGAGATACTTGAATTTTTCTCACACATCATCCCTCACCAGGGCTCCTGAGTAGAACATCTCAGACAACGTAGGACATAGTTTGAAAACTACTGATCAAATCAGTACACCACTGATTAAAGAGTAGGCATTGAGTGCCATGCCCACTGGGTGTTGATCCAGGGAAGAAGCTGGGAGCCCTAGACTGGGAACCCACTGAGGACAGCCTAGAATGTACCTAGTTTCAACCTTTTTTTTTTCAAGAGCTGAGGTCCCTGGTCTTGTTCACAATCATCCTGCTGTACTTTTGGTCTTCTTGGATGGCATATCTGGTGGGCAAACGCCAAAACTGCCAACTGCAAACAAGGAGAGAGAACAATCCCTCTGTCATCTGACCATCCTACCCTGTAGCTGACGGGAGCGTCAGCAAACCTGGAGCACCTCCTGCGGTTCACAGACTAGTTATGTTTCCTTGATGGTCACATGCAGCATGTGGAGGATACTACAGACTATGTTGATGATGGTTTTCAACATCTTTTCAGAAGCATAAAGTTTCCAACCTTCCGTGGTACATTTAAATTTCACAGGGTCAGAGAGGTGGGCGCCACCATAGCGGTTTGGGGGCCAGAAACATTTATATTCATCCATTTGAGGAGATCAAATCTAGAAGCAAGATTATGGGAAATGCTGACATTTTTCAAACAAAAGCATTTGAAAGAAAACATGAGAAAACATCCTTAGTGTTTAAGAATTGTTTTTTTTAGTCTACTCTAGCAGTCCGTTTATTCTTTCATCCTATAAATATGTAGCAAGTATCTGCCCTGTGTTAAGTCCTGTAATGTGCTAAACCTTGGGATCACTTTCAAAGAGCTGGATGTTTCCATGATGTCACACCAACCTGAAGATTTTCCAGACCATTTAAGGCCTTAACTTACTGTAATTTCTCCCCAATTCCCCTCCACTCCATTTCTGAAAAAAATACAAGCCTTTGGGAAATCCACCAGACCTGGGCAGAAGCCTAATTACCCTTTTGGAGACTCCCCAGTGGCTCCAGTGGTCCTCATTGTTTTCATCTCAGCCTCCTGACCTGGTTTAAAAGCAAATCTGGTGTTGCGTGGGGTAGCATTTTACCATCTGCAGGTAGAGATCTGGCTAGTTCCTTGCATATGAGAAAAAGAGAACTGAGAGAGCCAATTTCAAATTGAGTTGGCAGAAACCAGTGTGCAGGAAGAACTATTCTGGCAGTTTTTAAATGACTTCCAAAGTATTTTGCATTTGAGAGAGCAACTAAACTGGTAAAATAAACACTTGGATTGCACGGAATTGACTCAAGTATAAAATAATGTGGCTAATTTTCTCTTTTGATTTGGGATGATTGATGGAGTGTGAGCAGAGAGACAGCCTCTTCCTCTCCTTTCCCTGCCCTCCCCCAAGTTCCACCTTACCAGACCTCTCTGGGCTCCCTTTAGGAATGCTATATAGGCTTAGCTCTCCCTGCAAACTTGGGGGTGAGTTTCCCCCATGTTAACTCTGAAAAATTCAGGAGGAGAGCATGAGCGTTTGAGACCATAGGCTTTCTGATCTGTGACTCAGATCTGTGTTTAAAAGAGGATTTACTCACTTTAAATAGAAGTCCATAACCCTAGAAGATTCTGATCATGATGGAAGAAGAATTTCCACTGTTCTCACTGATTAGACATGGAAAATCATTAGTTTTGCTTCTAGGGAAGAATTTAAACAATTGAGAAAGCTATGGATTTTGCAGTCACAGCAGGGAGAAAGTGGAGGAAAAACATTTAAACAAGCAAAATTATTGATAAGAAATGGGCCCCTGTCTGGTTTCTGTAACTTAGTTCTTCTGACTCATAGATGTTATAAAAAGCACCCTGCCTGAGTCAGAAATTTATTTTGGAGATATTACAGCTGCTCCCTTACTGTTGAAAGGCACTTGTGAAAAAACTGTATACGACTAAAGACTTATAGCAGCATTAGAAATGGTCGAGGCCAGGTGTACCCATTATACCAGCACTTTGGGAGACCAAGGTGGATCACTTGAGGCCAGGAGTTCAAGACCAGCCTGGGCAACACGGCAAAACCTCGTCTCTACAAACACACACCCCAAAAAAGAAAAATTAGCCAGGCATGGTAGCACACACCTGTAGTCTCAGCTGCTCAAGAGTCTGAGGTGAGAAATTCACTTGAGCCCGGGAGGTCAAGGCTGCAGTGAGCCATGATTGTGCCACTGGGTAACAATGGTAAGACCCTGTCTCAAAAAAAAAAAAAAAAG
>NW_012117488.1:6946745-6961389 GCF_000951035.1 Colobus angolensis palliatus | reverse complement strand
AAAGAAAGAAAGAAAAAGAAAGAAAGAAAGAAATGGTCCAGAAGAAAGGTGAAAGTACAAAACACAAGTGTGGGCCCTCTGGTTATTACCAATACTCAGAAAACGGCCTATTCGAGAATTAGGCCAATTCCTGTTATATATCCAAGAGCTTGAACTATAGTCAATGGATGTTCTATATTTGTTTAGAATGATTGGTTGAGTGAGGAATTCTTTAAGAATAAGATTTGTTTATGCTCCCAGGGCTTGACAAGCCCCATTTTTATCTCAGGTCTCTCAAAAAATTTTAATTGTAGACACAAACAATGGACAATTCATTATAGTATGCTCCATTATAGTACTTGATACGAAGGTAGATAAATCCTGTTTCTAAGGAGCAGACAAACAGACCAGGAAAGTTAAAACATACAGCTCTAGGAATTATACTTTACTTAAGCCTCATTTTAGACAAATTAGACTATGTTAGTTAAAGTTAGGAACAATAATATATTCTCATCACATGTGAGTCTTCTGTAAGCTGTTTTGAAATAGAAGGTTAATAAAAGCTTGGAGGCCTAAACATTCAATTCTGTTCTGGTATTTTCAACATTTATTAACTATTTTTACTGGAGCCCTTCATATGGAGTTTTCTTAAGACATTTTGGTGGTAGTAGGGGTGGTGAAATTAAGGTTAAAAAGAAAAACAAGTTGCTATTTCATTATAGGGTTGGGGACAGAATGAGACTGAAGGGGTAGGAACCAACGGTGAGGAAATGGGGCAGGCAATTGACAACTCATTGAGAAGATTTTGGTTAAAAAAAAAACCAATAATAGCACACAAATGGAGTAGCTGGGTAGTGTGACTTGTAGAACTCTGTGTGTGTTGAAGGTTTGACTTAAAACTTAAAAGTTAAATCAAGGATTATTCCCTCTATACTTCATTTCCTGTAAAACTATGCCCTTGGGAGGCTGAGATGGGCAGATCACGAGGTCAGGAGATCGAGACCATCCTGGCTAACACGGTGAAACCCCATCTCTACTAAAAAAATACAAAAAATTAGCCAGGTGTGGTGGTGGGCGCCTGTAGTCCCAGCTACTCAGGAGGCTGAGGCAGGAGAATGACGTGAACCTGGGAAGCAGAGCTTGCAGTGAACAGAGACAGCGCCACTGCACTCCAGCCAGGGTGACAGAGTGAGACTCTGTCTAAAAAAAAATAAAAAAAACACTATTTCTAGCTGGGGCAGGGTTTGGCGGTGGGAGGCAGAGGCGTTGTGGGGAAACGCTGAAGGCTGAAGATGTCTGGAAGAGGGTGAGTCCCAAGGAAATGAAGTCATGAGATGCAGGGCATGGGTGGAAGCTTTAATCCTGTGATCAGGAAAAAGGAGCAGCTTAGGGGGAAAGGCTTGGTCTCAGAGGCTGAGAACTCAGCACAAGCCTGCACTCTGTGCCCAACAGACCACCCAAAACTCACTTGGACTCAACTCAAGTGTCTTCCCTTCTGAAGCTCTGTGCCCTTAGAATTCAGTTTGGATCAGGTATGGCAGCTCATACCTATAATCCTAACACTTTGGTAGGCAGAGACGGGTAGACTGCTTGAGCCCTGGAGTTCAAGACCAGCCTTGGCAACATGGCGAAACCCCACCTCTACAAAAACTACTAAAAATTAGCCAGGTGTGCTGGCATGTAGTCCCAGCCACTCAGGAGGCTGAGGTGGGAGGATCACCTGAGTCTGGGGCAGTTGAGGCAGCAGTGAGCCATGATCATGCCACTGCACTTCAGCCTGGGTGACAGAGCAAGACCCTATCTCAAAAAAAGTCAATTTATGCCACATAGATCTGATCATATGCTTTTCTCTTTAAATACTTCATTGCTGTTTGTTTGTTTGTTTGTTTGTTTAAGACGGAATCTCACTCTGTCACCAGGCTGGAGTGCAGTGGCACAATCTCAGCTCACTGCAGCCTCCACCTCTCAGGTTCAAGCAATTCTCCTGCCTCAGCCTCCCAAGTAACTGGGACTAGAGGCGCCTGTCACCACATCCAGCTAATTTTTGTATTTTTAGTAGAGACGGGGTTTCACTATGTTGGCCAGGAAGGTCTCGATCTGCTGGCCTCCCAAAGTGCTGGGATTATAGGCATGAGCCACAGTGCCCAGCCCATTGTTTTAAATTATAAAGTCTAAACTTGTGAGCTAGCGTGTGAAGCCCAGTTCTGCTTCTCACCACTTTCCTCTAACCAATTCCACTCACTATGCTCTGACCTTCCAGTGGTTTCAGAGTGTGGTCCCTGGACCAGCAACATGAGTATCACCTGAGAACTTGTTTAAAATGCAAAATTTCAGGCCCTACCTTAGATTTAATGAATCAGACACTCTGGAGGAGGGATCCAGCAATCTGCTTCTTAACAAGGCTTCCAGGGCCTTCAGGTGCAGGCTCAAGTTTGAGAACCACTGGGCAGGTTCTGCTGAACCACTGACTCTTCCCTTCGCCCCACTGTATGACATCTCCCTGCCTTTGCGCATGCTGTTCTCTCTGACTAAAAGTCTTTTCTCCCTTCCACTCCTTTTTTTAAAAGTTAAATCAAGGATTATTCCCTCTATACTTCATTTCCTGTTCAGCTCTTTCTTTCCTGATTATGGTGACTGCCACTGTCACCCTTGCATCCACGGAAACCAGTGAAAATGTCTATCATTCATGTGCCTGAAAATGTCTATCATTCATGTGCCATGCTTTGTTGTCCTCATGGTTTATGTGTCTGCCTCCTCAAAAGACAGCAAGCTCCCCAAGGTAGTGACCATATTTGTCCTGGCACAGTGCTGGGACTCAGAAAATGTTCACTGAGTTGACATGTTACTAAAAAGCAAAGTGCAGAGAGGGGAAGGAAGAAAAGGGAAAGTGAAGAGTGTGCAAATGATCAACAACTACCACAATTAGAAAAGTTGTCACTGATTGAGTTCTATCTGTGTGCTGGGTTCTGTGCTAATGCTTCTCAGGGACTGTGTCATTTAATCTTCCCAACAATTCTGTAGGTTTGATTATCCTCAATTAACAAGAGATGGAAATTAAGGCATCGAGAAGTTACAGAATGTACCCAAGTTGCCCCTGGGTGTACATAGTATAGCCAAGATTCACACACACAGTTTTTTCCTCCAGGGTCTATGTTTTTTGTTTGTTTGTTTTTTTGTTTGTTGAGGCAGGGTCTCACTCTGTAGCCCAGGCTAGAGTGCATTGGCATGATCATGGTTCACTGCAGCCTTGACCTCCTGAGCTCAAGTGACCCTATTGCCTCAGTTTCCCAAGCAGGTAGGACCACAGGTGCCACCACGCCTGGCTAATCTTCAAATTATTTGCAGAGACGGGATATCACTTTGTTTCTCAGGCTGATCTCAAACTCCTGGCCTTAAGCGATCCTCCTGCCTCTGTCTCCCAAAGTGGCGGTGTTATATGAGATAGAAAGAAATTATTTAGGTAGACAGTTAGGGTAAAGTGAGTCCCAGCAGAAAACTTTCCTTCTAACAAAAAGCAGCTCAGAAATAGCTCCCTTTCTAACCTCATGCAGTTCAAAGAAATCACTTCTCTTCTAACAAAGAACAGCTTGAAAGATTAGGCTGTATAAACACAGATAAACAACTCAGGCACAGAGGGAGGTGGGGAGTCTCCTAGGTAATCACCAAACTTCACACTTATAAAATGGACCCCAGTAAAAACAGTGGGCCTTAATAAGCACATTCCTTTCCTTTTAGGCACACTAAGATAGGGAAGCTAAAAGTGGACTTGGGGGAGATGCCTGCAGCTGCAGGAAGATGTCTGGGAACAGACACAGAATTCTCCCTCCCAGATAAGCAAAACAAAGCAGCACAAAGCAGCACAGACTAAGAGTCCGCCTACATGATCGAGGAGTAAGGTGAGAGCTGATAGAAAACTCTGTGCACATAGCACACCTGGTTCCAACCAAATCTTCGGGCCTCAGTAAGATAAGACACCCCCTCCTCACTAGCCCATTTATAAAAACCCTGACATTTTTACTGCAACTTGGCAACCTGCTCAGGATTCCTCTCTGTGAAAGAGCTGTTCTTTCCTTTTGCCTATTAAACTCCTGCTCCAATCCCACTCTGTGTGTGTGTGTGTCCGCGACTTCAATTTCCTTGGCGGTGAGACCAAGAACCTTGGTATTTACCCCAGACAATCAGGCTGCTTCATTTTGGGGGCCCGTCTGGGATTTGAAGGTGAATTCATTGGAACGGTGAGTAAAGGAGTGGACTCTCTACTTTCATTTCCAAGGCTTCTCGTCCCCAGTTGTTATTCTCTCAAAGAACTATAAAAAAAATCAGGCATCTGTTGGCTAATTAATGAGTCACAAGGGCTAGCTGCCAGTGTTAAAGACTCAGATGTGAAGCTTGCTGGGGAGGACTTAGTCAATCCCCCAGTGCCCTCAGGGTGCTGGGAATGTTGGCTCTGTCCAAACCAGTTTCCTTTCACGGAGAACTTTGCCATCACATGGGGCTGGAATAGGTCCTGGGACAACTGAGGATTTCTGGCCAGGGCTACACCCTGGTGTTACGCCCAAAGGCTCCTGGATGGACACCAGCCTCCGACTGCCCGACTGAGTGTCGGCCACAAGATTGCCAAGCTTTCCTATTGCAAATCTCATTTTCCTCCTTTCCTTTCGAGGTCACCATGTCTCCCATCCCCTCTCTGTATGCAATGCTGCGGGAATTTTACAGCCCAGAGAAATAATTCAGTTAGGCAGGCTTAGCAACCACCTTAGCAACCAGGAATGCAGGTCAAGGGATTGCTGTTTTTGTGACTTTCTACTGACGGGGGGATTTCATGATCCAGATCTGAAAGACTAACTCCTAATGATAGCATTTCCTGCGGTTGGGTAGAAGGTTATCTCCCCACCAATGAACATCCCTCTCTCCACCTAGGCTGTTTCTTCTCCCATGTGAGGAGCCAGCACTACCCAGCCGGACTGGATAGTCCCTCTATGAGGCGAATTAACTTTCTCCTGCTAGGAGGCATGCCATAGGGATAACCTGCCACGTGTCAGACTCCCCTCTCCGTCCATATGGAGGCCAAGTTACTGCCGGGTATGTCAAAGCTTGCAGCGCCACCTAGTGGAACAGGAATCCTCTCCTTTGGCAACCTAGTCTGCCCTTTGCCAAAAGCCTCTAGCTTTCCACTTTCTCTCCGTTTTACATCCCTCTAATAGAGATCAAACCTTGTGTCCCTCTGAGAGCGGGAGAACTCTGCTTTCAGCAGTGAGGAGAAAAATGTCCTCCAAAACCAAATTTTAGTCTCAATACTCTCTCCATTAGCAGGACGGCTGCCATTTGACCCTTATATCCTCTTGAGACACCTATTCTGCTTGCAACAAGCATTTCATCTAAATAGAAAGGGGATTTTCTGTTGGGAACCTAACTGGAACCACCACCTAAAAATAAATTCTCTAGTCCGTTCCATAACAGCAGAGTATAAAGCTCAGTACAGTACACTCCCTCCATTAAGGGGCCTTGCTTAAATGCAACTGTTACATAATCTCTCCCGATACCCATCCATCAAGGAGCCACACAGATCACACAAGTCTGAGAGGTCAAAGGGCAACTATCAGGCAGAGGACTAAGGTCACATAGGTACGTGTGACTATCTCCATTACTTAGCTACTCTGGGACTATGGTTTGAGGGTCACGCTGGCAACCATGAGGAGGCACACACTGTGCTGGGACCCAGGGACCAAAGGGAACAGTCAGGGAGACACTTCCACTGTCGTCCCCTCCACCCTGGGTCACACCAAAAAGAACAAGGAGACTGAGGGATGCCTCTCCTCTTGTCTCTTTTCTAGGATGGGTAGCAAGCCATTTTGGCTTGCACTCTGCTGGAGTACCTTTTGAACTCCTTTGACACCCAAACTCTGAAGAAAAAGCGACTCATTTTCTTTTGCACAAGGGTGTGGCCTTTTTACCCTCTCAGGAATGAACAGACCTGGCCAGCTGAAGGGAACCTTCACTTTAATTTTATCCAGCAATTAGATCTCTTCTGTAGACAGAAGGGCAAATGGTCCAAGGTTCTCTATGTGCAGGCTTCCTTTGCCTTGCAAGACAACCCAGACTTTTGCAAGCATTGCACAACTGAGTCAGCCCTCTTAGCAATCATATCAGACAGGTCTGTGGAGAGTAGTTCCCCTAAGTCAGAAGAGCAAGTTTGGGAGGAGCCCTGGGAGTTTTGACTAAGACTGGAGGTTCAGCTCTATAGCCAATGGGTTAACAATGGGGAATAACTTAACTGTTTAACTCCACACAATATAACAGGACTACTGTACTCTAAGGAAAGTCTCTGGCTAACAGACAATTGCCTCCTCAAATATCAAGCTTTGCTGCTAAAGGGATCCTGCAGTCCAGTTGAAAACCTGCCCCTGCCTGAGCCCAGCCACTTTCACCCAGAGAAAACTGGAGAACCTAAACATGATTGTGAAAAAGTAGTGGTGCAAACTGGGGGAAAAATGGTAAGAATCACTGTTTATCTTCTCTATAAAGTTTTATTTATGATAAAGGATTTTCCTAAAGAGCGCTCAGCTTAATCAAAAGTAGATATCAAACCTATGGGTATATTTAAAAGGTCTTTATGTTTTTCTCTTTATAGATCTTGTTTTCCTGGAAAAGGGAATTTTTTCTCAGTCAGCTGAATTCCTTTTTTCACTGTGTCTTACCACTCTTGGTGCATGCATGAAAGACCCTAGAATGACTTCTGGTGGCCTGGTACTCCTTGGGAAAACAGAAAAGGTGCCACAAATCCCATTTTGGGAAAAATCTGTTTTCCTCATGGAACTCCTAGAATTCAAGGTGAATAAGTAGTTCTCAAAATCTATCTTTGTCTTCCAGCTTTGCTTGTTTATTAGGCCCTGGAAACTGTATTCCTAGCTCTGTTCTTAAAGGGTCTCACCAGGAGGCCAACAATCCATTGGGAAATTAGCAAATGAAAAATTTTATAACCACTGGATCTTTTTCTGTTTGTGTGGTTATATATGTGTTATGTGTGTAATGTCTATTTGAAAAGAGCTATAATTAATTGGCCTAAGAAAAATAATCACTTAAATAAAATATTTTTAAAGAAAAAGTAAAAGCTGTGGTACCTTTCAGTTCACACAATTTTAATCATCAAAAATAAAAACAGTCTTAGAAACTGCTGGTAAAATACAAATGTCTTCAGGGTGTAAAACTGTGATCTAAATTATGCAGGTCAGATACTAGGTTTGATAAATGTTTTAAGGTTGTAAATGCCTTTTTAGCTTTTAAAAATTGTCAACTTGCCTGCTTCACAACTGGTAAGGCCTGGGAACATATGACAGTAACCATGCCCCTAACTATGCTGAAAGCAGTCAAACTTTATCTACATCTAGCACATAATTAAAACAACCTACCAGGTTTTACATCAAAGTTAAAAATTGCTAAGAATTACCATTATGACATGTAATTGAGACTACTGAACATGGATTTGCATGCAAAGTGTGTGAAAAAATAGTAAAAGCTGTTTTTAATTAAAGATAGGAAGGCATGGAAATATACATTTTGCCTAGAAATAAAGGATTATCTTAAATAAAATAAAGCAGAAGGTTTAAGCAAATTGTAAAAAGATTGTGAAAATTAATCTTGCAAAGGAAACTCTGTGTATGAACATATTAACTAATTTCAAAGGGGTATTATATAGTTTTATAAATTAAGGATTAAAATACAAGCACAGGTTTTTTTCTTAAAATGCTAATCTTTAGCAAAATTTGTAGAGGGTCATAAAAGTTTTGTGTAAATCTCACCTCATGGTCAAACTGATTAAGATTGAATAGGATTGTCTATAAAGTTTCATTTAAAATCAGGTTAACATTAATAGCAAACGAATGCAAGGGTGAAATTTAACATTCTCTCTTGGATAGGATTTTCATGTAATAGAAAGGGCTGATGAATGGTTTTTGCTTTTTCAAATTTTTGACTCATTTTGGCAAAACAAAAAACTTATGGTAATCGAAAATTCTATTTCATAATATCAAGTGTTTTAAATGTTGAACATATTTAACAGGCTTCCCAAAAATCAAACTTTAGTTTCAAGGTTGTCTTTCCTAACCCCTAGGTTCTGGTTCTGCACAGGGCCCCTGGAACATCCGGAAGAGAGGTAAACAGGATTAGTTAACTTGTTTAGGTTCATCAAATTGCCAAAATGATGTCTAATACTCTTCAGGTTATATTTTAGGAAATAATATTAACATATGTTCCAAAATTCTATGGGATGTCTAAGGTTCTAATGTCTGAATAATACATGCTGTTAATCACAATTAAGGTTGTTATGTTAGATTATTGTAAGCCACAGAAATAACCAAATTTGTCAATCATGTTCTTGACTGTAACCACCCTGAACATTTTGTCATTTACAAACAATTGTTGTCTTGTTTGAATCTTCTTAAAAAAAATAGTTTGTAATCGGCTATGGAACTTTAATAGGTGCTCTTAAATGCAGGTTTTTGATAAAAGAAAATGTACAGGACTCATACAAAGCTGAAATGTTTATGAATAACAAGCAGACCAAGAGTTAATGGAATGGACTGAACTAATAGAAAACTAAAGCAATATTCTTGATTTATGCTTGTAACACTGGTGATCCTTCTTTTGTTTTTCAGAGTCAAAGAAACTTTCTTAAAAGCCTTTAAGAACTAAGTAAACTATACTCCTGTAAACACGGTTTGGAGCATGTTTGTTTCTCTCTGCCTAGTTCCTCTAGAATTTGGAAACTAGTTATAAGTATTCTTGAATTAGAACGATATAGTTGTTTGCATCAGTGCAACAAGAATCCATTTTCTTTTGCAACAAAACACAATTGGAAAAACCGGTTGTTTTACCAAGGCTTTGACTGCATAGCTTTGACTTGCAGAGCCAATGAAAGCCTCTTGGGAAAACTGGCTTCATACCTTGTCTACACAGTCTCTGTACAGGATTCCTGACCTGTGGTGAGTAAAGAATGTCACTTTCTAACAGGCCTGGAAACCCCATGCTTCTGGAACCTCAAGAAGAAAGAAGTTTACCCAATTCACGGGTATTTGAGCATACAAACCCATGGCTGGGCTTGGCTTCAAAAGGTCCTATCCAAGATTCCTTGTGGAACAGAGTTCTATCAAAGCCAATCAAAAAGGCCTACATAGAGGTAATTATTCTCGCTGCACTTTTTGCAAATAATCAGGCCAAGTATAAAAGTAAAGTTTATTTTGCAACCATCTCAGTCCTATCATAAGTTGTTTTTAATAAAAATGAGAACTGGAGAGAGAGAAATTATGTTCCAAACTTACTGTGCATCTGTGACATGGTTTGGCTTTGTGCCCCCACCCAAATCTCATCTTGAATTGTACTCCCAGAATTGTGGGAAGGACCCAGTGGAAGATAATTGAATCATGGGGGCAGTTTCTCCTATACTGTTCTCATGGCAGTAAATAAGTCTCATGAGATCTGATGGTTTGATAAAGGGAAACCTGTTTTGCTTGGCTCTCATTTCTCTCTTGCCACCAACATGTAAGACGTGCCTTTTGCCTTCCACCATGATTTTGAGGCCTTCCTAGCCACATGGAACTGTAAGTCCATTAAACCTCCTTCTTTTGTAAATTGCCCAGTCTCAGGTATATCTTTATCGGCAGCGTGAAAATGGACTAATACAATCTGTCATTGACTTCTAGTCTCATTAGTTGTTTTTAAGTTCTTGCCAACATTTTAAACTAATCATGCTTATTCCTGTAAACCAACCATCAATCTCCAGCTGTGGCTAAAGGAGACAGAAAGGAATGGGTAATATAAAAATCTAGAACAGTGTTCTAGTTCTGGGCACTTATCCTACAAATCCTGCAAGGTGACCTATAACCCTGAGGTTTCCTTTTGCGGGGGGCGGGGGAGAGTAAGACCAAGGAAGCTAAACAAAAGCAAGCCCCAGACACCCACTTAAAACAGCACAACTCATCTAAATGGCTCACATTTGTTTGTATCAAACAAACTCTGTTGTCATGGTTATGGCCTATAGTGCCTCACTAATAATGGTAGTCTGACATGTATTTGATGTATTTGGACCCTATATTCTTTTTTTTTTTTTTTTTTTTTTGAGACGGAGTCTCGCTCTGTTGCCCAGGCTGGAGTGCAGTGGCGCAATCTCGGCTCACTGCAAGCTCTGCCTCCCGGGTTTACACCATTCTCCTGCCTCAGTCTCCCGAGTAGTTGGGACTACAGGCGCCCGCCATCTCGCCCGGCTAGTTTTTTGTATTTTTTAGTAGAGACGGGGTTTCACCGTGTTAGCCAGGATGGTCTGGATCTCCTGACCTCGTGATCCACCCGTCTCGGCCTCCCAAAGTGCTGGGATTACAGGCTTGAGCCACCGCGCCCGGCCTGGACCCTATATTCTAAACCTCCTTGTAAAGTTTCTCTTCTCACCTAGAAACCATCAAGCTTCAGATGGTGCTGCAAATGGAGTCAAAAATGAAACCACCCTTCTACCAGGGACCGTTAGATCGACCCCAGAAGGAGCCCTAGCTGCTGTTCCCATACCACGTCCCTCTCCAGCGGGAAGTAGCCAGAAGAAGCTGTTGCCCAATTCCCCCTAACAGCAGTTAGGGATTCCATTCCTGAGGGGGAAATATGTTATATGAGACAGACAGAATTTATTTAGGTACACAGTTAGGGTAAAGCAAGTCCCCAGCAGAAACTTTTCTTCTAACAAAAAGCAGCTGCGAAATAGCTCCCTTTCTGACCTCATGCAGTTCAAAGAAATCACTTCTCTTCTAACAAAGATCAGGCTGTAAAACAACTTGGGCACAGAAGGAGAGGGGGAGTCCCTGGGTAATCACCAAACTTCACACTCCTACAATGGACCCCAGGAAAAACAGTGGGCCTTAATAAGCACATTCCTTCCCCTTTAGGCACACTAAGATAGGGAAACTAAAAGCGGATTGTGGGGAGATGCCTGCAGCTGCAGGAAGATGTCTGGGAACAGACACAGAAACTCTCCCTCCCAGATAAGCAAAACAAAGCAGCACAAAGCAGCACAGACTGACTCTGCCTGTGTGATCAAGGAATGAGGTGAGAGCTGATAGAAAACTCTGCTCTATGCACATAGCACACCTGGTCCCAACTAAATCTTCGGGCCTCAGTAAGATAAGACACCCCCTCCTCACTAGCCCATTTATAAAAACCCTAACTTTTTTTTTTTTTAGACAGAGTCTTACTCTGTCACCAGGCTGGAGTGCAGCGGTGCGATCTCGAGTCACTGTAACCTCCGCCTCCCAGGTTCAAGCAGTTCTCCTGCCTCCACCTTCTGAGTAGCTGGAACACAGGCGCATGCCACCGTACCCAGCTAATTTTTGTATTTTTAGTAGAGACAGGGTTTCACCATGTTGGCCAGGATGGTGTCAATCTCTTGACCTTGTGATCCGCCCGCCTCAGCCTCCCAAAGTGCTAAGATTACAGGTGTGAGCCACTGTGCCCAGCCAGCCCTGACATTTTTACTACAACTTGGCAACTCACTCTTGGACCCCTCTCTGTGACAGAGAGCTGTTCTTTCCTTTTGCCTATTAAACTCCTGCTCCAATCTCACTCTGTGTGTGTGTCTGTGACCTCGATTTCCTTGACCGTGAGACCAAGAACCTTGGTATTTACCCCAGACAACAAGGTTCCTTCAGAGAGATTAGAGGCATGAGCCACCACATGGCCAGAGTCTATATACTCTTAACCCTTTGGTCTAAGAAAGAAGGCAGCTTTGGAGCCATTATCAATATTCATGAGTTCGACAAACATTGCCTCAGCAACTCCACCTTGCCAGACTGAGAATACAAATAGAAATGCAGAAAGGGTCAGATGCAATGACAGCTGCTTATATTCCTGCTCTCAAGGAGGGTACATTTTATCAGGAAAGAGAGATCTGTAATCAATAAATATGATTCCTCTAAGAATGTTAACCAAAGATTGTTCAAAGTGCTACTCAGAGCCAGCAGCAACCAGGGTGGATTTGCTTTGCTAGGGATGATGTTGGATTTGGATATTGAAAGAGTAGCATAAGTTCACAAAGCAGAGAAAGGAGGGAGGGAGGAAGATAAGATTCAGGGCAGTAGGAAATGCAGAAATGACTTAAAGGAAGCCTTACCATCTTAGCAAGTCTGGCAAAGAATGACTTGTCTCATGAGGCTGGATTGAGGGATATTTGCCAGACACTCTGGATCGACTCACTCAACATCTGTTCCCAGTGTTTTGCCTGTTCTGCAGATCTAGAAATAAAGCTACATTTCCAGAATTCCTTGAAGCTATGGTTCTGGATGTGATTCTGCCAAACAGATATACTTTGCAAGGCCTACCAGTCTGTGGTATGCAGTGACAGAACAGTTATTTAAATTATCACTTGCAGGCCAGGCATGGTAATTCATGCCTGTAATCCCAGCACTTTGGGAGGCCAAGGAGGGTGGATCACCTGATGTCTGGAGTTTGAGACCAGCCTGGCCAACATGCTGAAACCCCGTCTCTACTAAAAATACAAAAATTAGCCAGGAGTGGTGGCAGGTGCCTGTAATCCCAGATATTCAGGAGGCTGAGGCAGGAGAATCGCTTGAACCCAGTAGGCAGAAGTTGCAGTGAGCCAAGATCACACCATTGCACTCCAGCCTGGGCAAGAAGAGTGAAACTCCATCTCAAAAATAAATAAATTATCACTTGTAGCCACCTGGGAGAAAAAGTATCCATGGAAATCAAAACGTTGGAAGGCCAAGTGGCTATGGTAATAAATCTTCATGGCAAGAGTGAAGAATTCAAAGATTGTGGGGTTGGCTAGCTTCTTGAATTCTTATGAACATAAAGAAAGGAAAAGGTAAGCATGGAGTGACCTGTAGCATCCCAGATCTGGTACCAAATTCTTTGTCAATTAGGATTAGGCACAGCAGCAAGGGACAGATACTCAGAATAACAGTGGCCTGACCAAGTTAGAGATCTTTTTCTGTTATGGAAACACCAGGGGTTCAATCTAGGTCCTGCTACACAGAAAGCCAATCACTGAGACAGTAAGTATTGCCAAGGAAGAAGGCTTTAATCACATGCTGCAGCCAAGGTATGAGAGCTCAGTCTCAAATCCATCTCCCTGACTGACTAAACCTAGAGGCTTACATAGCAGGGAAAACATGTAACAATGTTTAAGAAAACAGAAACTAGGGAGGGACAAGGAGGCATCTGGTGAGTATCAGTTCTCTGATACTTTTTTGAGAGGCCTGAAGGTCCTTTCCTGAGGAGGGAACTCAGATAAAACAAATGCAAATTTCAAGCTTTAACAGCAGAAGGGGCCATTTCTATGTTTATCAAAAAACAACTGTTTATGGGACTGTTGGGCCCATTTCATTTCTCACAGGAAGTTCCAGAGGTAGGTAGTCAGGCTGTGGCAGTTCTGCTCCATAGCACCTTCCAGCCTGCTGCTTCTCCTTCCCTTGGGTGTGATCCTCATGTTCATAGTCCACGATGGTAGCCATCATGTCTGTATTCCAGGCTATAGGATGGATAAGGGAGCAAACAAAAAGGGAGGGCAAAGGACATGTGTCTGCTCCCTCCTGAAAAAGTTCTTGGAAACTCTCACATGATACTTCTGTTTACATTCCACTGTCCAGAACTTTGTCACCTGGCCACATCTAACGGCAAAAGAGAGTAGGACATGTAATAACAATTGTTATTATTTTAATCAGGAAGATGAAGAGAATGTAAAATTGGGGGGCAATCATAGGATGCATGGTAGAGAGTGTCAGAGGAGGTAGCTGGGATGATGGGCACCAGATGGGGAAGGACTTGATATGACAAGCCAAGGTGTTTGGACTTTATCCTGCTGGCAATGAAGAATCATCAGATAAGTTTAAACAGCAGAGATATAAACTGAGCTGTTTTACTGCCATCTCTCTGACAGCTATATGAAAGGGTTCTGGTGGAATAATACCAAGCCCCAGAGACCTGTTACAAAGCAGTTACCCCAAAATGACTGTTTCTTCAATAAATGGTGCCGGGGAAGCTGGATATCTACACGCAGAAGAATGAAACTAGACCCCTATTTCTCACCATGTACAAAAATAAACTCAAAATGGATTGAAGATGTAAATGGAAGACCTGAAATTATAAAACTACTAGAGTAAAACATAGGGAAAATGCTTCATGACATTGATCTGGGCAAGAATTTTTTGGATAGAACCTCTAAAGCACAGGCAACAAAAGCAAAAATAGACAAATGGGATTACATTAAACTGTAAAGCTTCTGCACAGGAAAGGAAACCGTCAACAAAGAGGCAACCTACAGAACTGGAAAAAAATGTCTGCAAATTATGTACTGGTTTAATGGGTTAATATTCGGAGTATGTAAGAAATTCAATCCCAGCACTTCAGGAGGCCGAGGCAGGCAGATCACGAGATCAGGAGTTCGAGACTAGCCTGGCCAATGTGGTGAAACCCCCTCTCTACCAAAAATGCAAAAATTAGCTGGGTGTGGTGGCAGGCACCTGTAATCCCAGCTATTCTGGAGGCTGAGGTAGGAGAATTGCTTGAACCCAGGAGACAGAGGTTGCATTGAGTCAAGATCACAGCACTGCACTCCAGCCTGGGTGACAAGAGCGAGACTCCATCTCAAAAACAAAAGAAAGAAACAGAA
>NW_012117488.1:6934296-6938215 GCF_000951035.1 Colobus angolensis palliatus | reverse complement strand
ACTTTGGTGACCATTAGACAATGGAGGTGAAAGAAAAGTGTGGAGTTTAGGCTGACACCAGTGCTTTTGGCTTGAGCAGTTTGGTAAATGACACTGCTACTAACCAAAATAAAGGAATAAGAGAGTGAAGAAGGCTGCCGATAGCGAGCAGAATGTGATTAGTTTGATTTGGAATATGTTGAGTTTAAAGTGCCTGTTGTGTGGAAGATGTTTGGCAAGCAGAAAAATACACGTGTCTGGAGCACTGAAGAGAAGTCAGAGCTGGAGGTCCCAATTTAGGAGGTGTGCGGCTCTAAGTGACAGCTGCAGCCACAAGTCTGAGATGGCCTGACCTAGAAAAGAATGAGGGAACAAAGTCAAGGATGAAGCCTACGGAAGCACCAATGTTGTGTGAGTCTTCTGCAAAGTCCTTTCTGATGGAAGCTTCTTTGAGAATCGCAGTTCAAGAAATCTGAGGCTGCAAATGCATGCTGTTCCCAGACATCCAGAACTTGGATCAAAGATTTCCATTTCAAGACAATATAAAACTGCTAAAGGGTTTTTTTCTTTCCCTGGTTGAAATACTTCAACACCGTTTTTTTTTTTTTTTTTTTTTTTTTTGAGACAGAGTCTTGCTCTGTTGCCCTGGCTGGAGTGCAGTGGCCGGATCTCAGCTCACTGCAAGCTCCGCCTCCCGGGTTCACGCCATTCTCCTGCCTCAGCCTCCTGAGTAGCTGGGACTACAGGCGCCCGCCACCACGCCCGGCTAGTTTTTGGTATTTTTTAGTAGAGACGGGGTTTCACCGTGTTAGCCAGGATGGTCTCGATCTCCTGACCTCATGATTCGCCCGTCTCGGCCTCCCAAAGTGCTGGGATTATAGGCTTGAGCCACCGCGCCCGGCCACTTCAACACCAATTAATTTCAAGTTTGGAAAGAAAGTCATATTTAAGGTTGAGGTTGTTATTTCTACTCTGTAATACAGTACAGCCTGTGCCCAGAAAACCTCCTGCCTGTCTCATCATCCAGGGAGCTTCCTTGTATTTATTCTACCAGGCTTGTGCCTGGGGACAATGTCAGCAGGTTGAGATATGAGCTACGTGTTGCAGGCATTGACAAATCAGGAGAGCTCTCCTACAGACTGCATGCCCTTTTTATTGCTTTTAAGGCATGAGAAGATGAATGTTGTCCTAGTATCTGCTTCAGTTCTGGAAAAGGTTTAAAAAATTGTTTGTATATAGTACACCTTTCGTTTCAATTGATTCTTACTGTGCTTCGCCTCAACTCATTTAAGTTGTTGGCTAGTACAACCCACCTTCAAAGCATTGCTTGCTTGAAATTCAATGATTATAATTCAAAAGAGACTTTAGGCCAAAGAGTATGATATCAAAATTCTCTGTTCTTTGGGTGGTCACTAGCAGAGTGCCTTCAACAGACAAGAATCCAAGTAAAAAGACCTTCAATTATAATACCTAGAAAGTACTGTACAACTCAATGGAAACAAAAACAATCTCATCCAAATTAAAGTAGTATACTTGCCTAAATTCAAAAGTGTGGTTGCAGGATTAGTATAAGATCCCGGAATTAGTATGAAGTCAGTCAAATATCTAACATTTCTCACCTCAGTGTTCTTGATACTGTTCAATGATACTCAGTATCATGGCCCTAAAATGTTAAAGACTAGGTCCCATCAAATAAAGATTCAATGATAATCATTGGGCTATAGTGACAAAGTCAGGCAGATGGGCAAAATGCAAGTTGGTAACAACATTTTCATTTTGGTAAAATGAAAAATTAAGGAAAATATGGCAAAATATTCTATAAGGTGAATTTTTCTTTTAAGAGACAGTCCTTTATTCTGAGATCAGGTCCATTTCTTGTGGTCAACGTGTCTTTCTTTTGTAAAAAGAGCAGTGCCAGTAGATGGCTGGTTCCTAACAATTTCATTTGACAAACTAAAAGCTGGCATTCCATGGCCAATTCCTAAAGTTGTTTTGGAATTTTACTTGTTGGTGAAATGTTAAAGTCTGAGAATGTCCCTGGAGTAATGGCCTCCTACTGCTGATCATACTGGCTGGTGAAGTAGATACTCTACAGGAACTTACCAGAAATGGTTGATCCACAGGGAATGAAAGGCTTACACAGGGCTCTTGTTTATTTCCTCCCTCTGTTACCAAAATGTTAAACATTTTAATTTACCTTTAAAATTGTGATTAAAAAATACATGTATTTAAAATAAGTCACTTACGTGTACAAAGTCAAACCAGAACACCCCTGCCCAGCAGCACACCCAATAGGGTAGTCTCTCAGGCTTTGCACACATGCTTCTCACAAACACCCCAGTGCAGGCTTTGGTTTAGGGTTCCATGTGCTAAGAATACAGCATCAAAGGCTTTTCTGCTGGGAAGGAAAGGAAGAGACTTGTAATGTCTATATAGCTCCCAAAGACAAAAAGACTCTAGGTTGATTAGAACAAGCTTCAAATCCAAATTTGGGTTTTCTGCCTTCAAAAATCAAAGAAAATTTTCAAAATTTCTTTTGAAGGCTCAAAAAGAAACAGTGTGGCTGGGCACAGTGGCACATGCCTGCAATTCCGGCACTTTGGGAGGCTGAGGTGGGCAGATCACTTGAGGTCAGGAGTTTGAGACCAGCCTGTCTAACAGGGCGAAACCCCGTCTCTACTAAAAATACAAACATTAGCCGGGCGTGGTGGTGGGCGCCTGTAGTCCCAGCTACTTCAGAGGCTGAGGCAGGAGAATCGCTTGAACCCGGAAGGCGGAGTTTGCACCCAGCCCAGATCACAGATCATGCTCCTGCACTCCTGCCTGGGCAACAAAGCAAGACTCCGTCTCAAAAAAACCAAAACAGAAAAAAAAAAAAAAAGACAAAAAGAAAGAATGCCCCTTTGTAAAGGTTTTTTAATCCACAGAGACTTGATAGCGTCATCGTTGTTTGTTATTTCCCAGAAGCCAGCAGGGAACGTTCTCTGATTAATCTGTTCCTGGAGCTGGTAAAAATACAGGAAGTAGCCAAGGGCATTATAATCATTAGTCACTGAGATACAAACCTTCAGTTCTGTTACCAGGGGACCTAAAGTGCTGCTTGGTGTGGGTGGGAGATGATGAATCTCTCCGTGCACGATAAAAAGACTCTGAGCTGCCACCGGGTGTTAGTCTGTTTATGTAGAATGAGGACAGCCCCAAGAGTAGATGGGATTTAAAAATAGTAACAATTCTCCCCCAACCCCAAATACACCATTTCTGAATGTTGTAGAATATTCAGGAAACAAGAATCATTCATAATTCTACCCCTAGAAGTTACTAATGTTAACATTTTGATTAATACCGTAAACAGAAAAATCAGTCTGTAAAATATCTGAAAGAGAGGTTTAGTCAAGCCAGCAAGAGTAACCTCCGCCCCCGGAAAACACAACCCAAGAAGCAATGAGTAAGTGGTCCCGAGGCAGCCGCATGTGTTTGATTTTATACATTTCAGGAGGGCAGGAGTTACAGGCGAAGACGGAAATCAATACAGGGAAGGTATACATTAGTTCAGCAGAAAAGGCAGGCTATCTTGAAGCAGGGGGCTTAAAGATGTAAGCAGAGGTTTTATAGATTATAGGCAGAGTCAGAGATTTTTAAAATTTGCATTAGAGGAGTAAGGCTCTAAAACTTGGAGTCAGCAGAAAGGACTTATTTTTTGTTTTTATTTATTTATTTATTTGAGACGGAGTCTCTGTTGCCAGGCTGGAGTGCAGTGGCGCAATCTCAGCTCACTCCAACCTCCACCTCCCGGGTTCAAGCAATTCTCCTGCCTCAGCCTCCCAAATAGCTGGGACTACAGGCACCCACTACCACGCCCAGCTCATTTTTGTGTTTTCAGTACAGACAGGGTTTCACCATGTTGGCCAGGATGGTCTCGATTTCTTGACCTCGTGATCCG
>NW_012117488.1:6930902-6932821 GCF_000951035.1 Colobus angolensis palliatus | reverse complement strand
AAAATACAAAAAATTAGCTGAGCATGATGGCGGGCACCTGTAATCCAGCTACTCAGGAGGCTGAGGCAGGAGAATCGCTTGAACCCCGGAGGCGAAGGTTGCAGTGAGCCGAGATGGTGCCATTGCACTCCAGCCTGGGCAACAAGAGCGAAACAACGTCTCAAAATAAAAATATAAAAAGCTAGAAGGCTCAGAGAGAGTATTTCATCTTATGATGGAACTTCAGCCCCCATCTCAAGCCCTGGAGCCATACTTCTTCCTGCCGAGTTTCACTGACCATGTGCCTCCCTTCCTAGGCTGTGAGTTCCTGACTGCGGGAACACCCTGGGCCTTTGCACCTTTTTCCTTCACCTGGCAGAGGGCTGAAGCCTCTTTGGTCACTGTCTTTGTTTTTTTTTCCTCCACACAAACACTCTTTCACATAGTCATGTTTCCGATTTGCCAATGTCACCCCAGATAAGCACACAAGCTAAATGGAAACAATGTGTTTGCTTTGCACGTGCTGTGTCAAAACAACCCACCCCTGTCCCTTCCAGCTAGACTGGGACCCCTAAGTGACACTCTTCCTTGTGGAAATTCTGAACCTGCCCCTCTCTGCGGGATGTGGTTAGAGTTTGGATTACAGTCCTTGATTTGGGAGTGGTGTATCTACTTCACTGTTTACATGTAGCATCCTAGGCTCTGCTTCTCTCTGTCTTTCTCTCTCTCTGTCCTTCCTTCCTCCCTCTGTCTGGTCGTCTGCAGCCTGGTGGAGGCTGAGGGAGAGAGAAGAGCCTGTAGGAAAAAACCCATCTGTGGTGGTGATGATGATGTGGTGTGTGGAAGTACAAAGTCAAATTCTCCAATCTTTCTGTCCCCATGAAATGAAGTCTCTAGTGAGATCAACATAGCTCAGCAATGCTTAGTAGAGTATATTTTCCTGTGTGGAAGCATGAGGAAGGGGTACATTCCCCTTCTGCTTGGTAAAAATAAAGGCTTCAGGAAGTATTGGGTTGGTGCAAACGTAATTGCAGTTTTTGTCATTAAAAGTAGTGGTCAAACCGCAATTAATTTTCCGCCAACCTAATACAAGCCAGCACCTGGGTAACACTGGTAAGACTGGTGAACCATGCCTAGTCTGGCCAGTTTGCCTTTTTTACAGAGTCAGCGAGTAGGGTAGAAAGTCTGCAGCATTTGGTTAAAGGCCCAGGTTCTTCTTAGGCTACTTATTAGCTATGTGCTTCTGAGTAAATAACCTAACCTCGCTTAAGCTTAGTTTGCTCATCCCAAAAGGTTATAAAAATATTACCTGACAGTTATGTTTCCTGATTGCTGTGGGATTCAAATGAGCTAGAAGGAGGGAAGTTGTTGTCTTGAAGCTGCATTTGTAAATTTTCTAAACTTGATAGCATTACACCTCCTTATATTTGATTCTCCCAAGCCTCCTGGGTAGCTTGATGGAAGAGACATGACAAAGCCTGACTGCACGTAATGGCAGTGTCTCACACTTTCCCAGATTTTGAGCTAGAATCGTCCTTATTGCAGTTGAAAAACTAAGCTTAGAGAGTTTGAACAACTTGCCCAAAGGATCACAGCTTGGCCATGAAAGGGCCAGTACCAGAATGTAGCACATTTTAGATGGTTCTTCCACCATCTCCAATAGAATATGGGAAAGGAGTGTTCCTTGGGATTGCCCAGGGCATGACTGTCACCTTGTAAGGGACATAGATAAATGGATGGAAGATGTCAGACTCTAAGTGTTCATTAGTGGGGAGGGTGAGCCCATTATTCTCTATGCACTTAGAATCTTTTTGTCTTTAATAATGTTCTTCGCATGCCATAACAAAGCTGAATATGCATTTAGAAGCCTTTTGAAAATTTTATAGAGTGAAATTTCAAAATAGACAACTTAATAGGCTGCTTTTATGTTAAATGAGTCA
>NW_012117488.1:6930531-6930852 GCF_000951035.1 Colobus angolensis palliatus | reverse complement strand
GGGCCAGGAGGCTGGCCAAGAGGGGTCCGCGGCAGCCCGGGCCTGCCCCGCGGGCTGCCCTGGGCTACTGGGATCCCACCCCTCACTCGGCGAGGCTGGCCCGCGGCGCCCTCTGCAGAGAAGCGGGTGGCGCACGCGCGCTGGGCGCGCCAGTATTTGTGATGGGGTGCCCTTCTGGTTAGGGTAACAACTGCATCCCCGCTTCACGGCGTACAAGGTGACTTCCCCTCTGCGCTGGCTCTCCCACGACCCTGGGAGGGCTCACGTCCTCCACTGGAGAGGACGCTGAGAATCGCCCTTCCTGCCGAAGGGCGAGAACTC
>NW_012117488.1:6924251-6927266 GCF_000951035.1 Colobus angolensis palliatus | reverse complement strand
CCACCACCACACCTGGCTGATTTTTTATTTTTAGTAGAGACAGGGTTTCTCCATGTTGGTCAGGCTGGTCTCAAACTCCCAACCTCAGGTGATCTGCTTGCCTCGGCCTCCCAAAGAGCTGGGATTATAGCCGTGAGCCACCATGCCCGGCCACATCTTGCCTTATTTTTGGCTGTTTAAAAAGTATACACTCAACCATAAGAGAATTGCATCCCTCCTGTTACCGTAATTTGGCATGTTATCCTAAAGGGAGAGGGCAGACTCACCCCTTCTAGGATCAAATTGGATTGCAAGGACACCTGTCCTCTGGCCCCCGCTATCCCCAAGTTTCTCTTGGGATACACATGAGTGAAGAAAGATAGGCCATCCAAGCTTGAAAATAAGAAGCAGGAACATTTAGAGATGACTTTTGAGGACAGGATAAGGTGAAATAGCTCACCTAAACTCAGAACTTTCACATTAGGATTTACTCTTCTCTTTCCCCAGGTGCAGAGGATGATAAACAGCTTTCTCACTGCCCGTGCTAAGAGTTCATTGTGTTCAGGGGTGAGTCTTGCAGGCTGTGGCTCCTGTGACGATAAGCACAGATCAAGGACCAGTTTGGGCACCCAGCCACCAGGAATAGAGCTCAAGCCACCATGCAGTTAATTGCTGTAGCTGAATCAATGTGTCCAGACAAAATGAACTATCTAAGATGATGTTCATGTGCACAGCATGCTGGCCCTGAGGGATAGCCGTTTCGCTCCAGACTACTTCGAGAACCCCTTTTCCGAGCTCCCTTTCTCACTGCAGTTGGTGACAGTGGGGGAACAGAACTTTGTGGGGCACAAGGACATCGTGCGCATGATCCTGTCCTCAGGGAGAGAAGAAAATGAGGCTCCCAGAACAAGCCCCACCAAACTGAGCCAGTGCTAGCTCCATTTAACCAGATATTAAATTAAGCCAATTATATGACACAATAATTCATCTTCTGAAAATTCACTCTCAGCCATGGGGAGCTGCGAATAGGATTTCTGCAAAGGTTATTGTTTAAGGAGAGAGCCTTCCTCTCTCCAGTACCTATGAGCAGAGCAAAAGGTAGGTAGGGCCTGGAGGCAGCATTTTCAGAGCTTCTACTATCTCTCCTGCCGTCAGCACTACTGCCCCTATTCCCCTCACTTTCCTTTGTAGTTTATTAGGGTAAAAGGGGGTTTCTCAGAAGGTGGATGTACATGCACAGGCAGCTTCCAGAAAGTAAATACTCAATGCAACTCTAGTATCCTGATTTGGGGCACCACATTTCTGACCACCCTCCCTCAGCCAGGGTCAGGCAGCAATGGGTTTAAGTTAACTATTTTCTGCAGGAATTCCAGGAGGAAAGCTTTAGACAACTCCTTCCTAAACCTCAATGAGAAGAATACCCTGTGACTTCAGTGCGGAAGTGATCAACTTCAACTTGCAGGTAAAAACCTGCTATGGTTTGAATGTGTCCCCTAAAAGTTGTGTGTTGGAAACCTAATCCCTCTGTTCTCATAAATCGATTAATGGTGGCTCCGCTCTCATGAATGGATGGATGTCACCATCATTGGAGTGGTTCATTATTGTGGGAGTGGCCTCGTTGTGAAAGCAAGCTCTGTGGCTTTCTTGCCCTCTTGCCATGTCATGCCATCTGCTATGTTATGATGCAGCAGGACGGTCCTTACAGATGCCAGCACCATATTCTTGGACTTCCCAGTTTCCAGAACTGTAAGCGAAATACACTTTTTTTTCTTCATAAATTACCCAGTCTGTGGTATTCTGTTATAGCAACAGAAAATGGACTAAAACGAGAGTCATCCAGTTCTGGAGAAAACCAACACCAGCAGTCCATCAGTAGCCTGTGATCCAGGGACATGTGCGATGTAGAGTTACTTCATTGCCATTACCATGGTCTCTGAGGTGGTGAGCTCTGGGCTCCTACAGGACTACTGCGGTGGGTCATTTCTGTTTTTTGTTTCGTTTTTATTTAGTGGGTCATTGCTTGATAGCAGTCTTGCATCTCAGGTGAGTGGTTTTTTCCTCCAGTCCTCACCTGGTGATGTCTATGTGCACAGCACACATCCTGCATGCTAATAGTTAGACCATACCTGACTCTCTCAAAACAAAAAAGAATAAACTATGATTGTGTAGGAATAACAGTAAGGATATGCTCGAATTGGGCCTAAATCACATTAGAAAAATAATTCATTCACAAGCATTAATACTGTATTGTAGTTAATTTCCTGCCACATAGCTGTGAGTGAGAACCACTGGCCTGGCCCATGGGATTGGGTTTCTGCTCAGATGCTGTGAGGACTAGAACCTGCACATCGCCTGGAGTCCTGACCACTTCCATTGCCAACTCCACCTCCTGATGGAATGAACCCTTCTCCTTGTATTTCCAAATGCAGGTTGGCATCCTGTACTGTAGATTGGGTGGGCCACATTGCTAATGCACTTTCAGTGATTTGTGACAGACCTCAATCCTAATGCAATGAAAATTTCATATTTCAAAGTCCATTTAAATTACAATTAAAGAGCTTCACCTAACCTCCACTTGGAAGTGATTAATTTGGAATGTAATGGCATACTAAATGACAAATATTAAGCCAAGAACCGAATTCTATAAGCACTTTCCAAACAATAAATATGCTCAATTAAAATGATATGTTCATGGAAAGATGTTGGTATTAGGCAGAACCTATCTGTGTGAAAGGACATTTTTAAGGACGAAATATGTAAAATCTCATTGCAAGTTGACATTAACCAATGAAGATTTGCAATTAATTTTGATGGTAGAGAAAACTAACTTTAAAACTGAATACTGTTAGTTGGTTATGAATTTCATCAATAAAAAAATTGTGGAAATTTGTTTTCTCTCTTATTATGTAAGTAACTACATTAATATTCTCGATTTTACCTCTCGGTTAGCAAAGCTTAAAATATTTATTATCTGGCCCTTGAAAGAAAAAAACCTGCTAACCCAGCTGTAGTCTAATGTATCCTATGTACCTAGAA
>NW_012117488.1:6921812-6923606 GCF_000951035.1 Colobus angolensis palliatus | reverse complement strand
TTATTATTTTAAGACATAATCAGCTGGACATAAATAATAAATAACAGCTTTTCAGAAAAACAAGCCAAGTATATTTAATGCATACACTGAGCATAAAACATATTCCAGTTCATAAACTTTAAAATGTTAAAATATTCACACACTTATAAATATATATAGATAAATATTAGTGTAGGTGTGCGTTTATACATATGTATGTATATACATGAACAAAAAATTAGGAAGTCAGATCGTATTCTACATGTTCCATGCAGTTTGGGAATAACCTTTAAGTCCATGTCAAATAACTATCCCCGAGTCATCTAAGGACAGGAGCTGCAGTGCCAGGAGAATAAGAGTTAGTCTTGTCTCTTATCTAAGCCAAGGAAGAGGCTGTATATTTGATGTGATCAGAGTCCTCTCCACTTCCCAGAACTTGGCTGGGGAGGAAGTACTTATTAGTAAATAAGTATATTATATATTATGTTAGAAATGATTATTACAATAGGAAAAAAGATAAAGCAGAGCAAGGTAAAGGGATATCAGGAATGTTAGGGGTGGGGGGGCGTTGGTTTGCAATTTGAAGTAGGGTGGTCAGGGAGTCCTCACTGAAAAGTAGTAAAGACTTGAAGGATAAAAAACATAAATGGCTAATGAAAATGGGGAAAAAATTCAAGTTCAGTAGTAAAAGGAAAAAAAAACAAGAAGAACAAGAGAATATTTTATTTATAAAACCAGCAAAGGTAACAACATAAAAAATAGCAAATAGTTCTATCCTGCAGTGCTAGTGGAAGTGTGAATTGATAACATTCTTTCTGAGGATCATTTGACAAAACATAACGAAAGCTTTAAAAATATGCATATTTCTTGGTTTAACAATTCCAATTTCAGGAATTTATCTAATCAAATAAATAAGCAAGTATGCAAAGATATATTCTTTAAAAATCTTTATTGTCTAACTAGGAAAAATTAAACAATTATTAACCATTCATGCAGTAGACCACCAAGCAACAACTAATAATGATGTAGATCTATACGTATTGACCTAAAAGATCCCCACTAAACGTGTGTGTGTGTGTGTGTGTGTCTGTGTGTGTGTGTGTGTGTGTGAGAGAGAGAGAGAGAGAGAGAAACCCCCTGGAAACTCGCTGGATACTTGCAGGGTGATTCGTCTATATTTTTAGTTTTCTTCATGGAATGTGGAAATACCATGGGTTGAAAGCAAATGCTATTTGGGGATAAGATTGTCATGCAAAGGACCTTGGACTTCCTGCAGGAGAGAAGAGGGTCATTGCTAGGAGGCTCCCCTCATGGTGTCCATGAACATGGAGCCCTGACACCATGTAGTTTCTGAGGAATGAGCCAACGTTGACATGGTCATGGCCCACTGGGTGTTGTTTCACTCTGTTGATTACTTTTAGAAATTACTTTAGGTAAATGCCATGCTTTACAGTTGGTCTTTAATTTTAAACACAAGCTCCCGTTGGTTTGCTTTGATTATTCCACAATTTCAATCACTCTCCCAAAAGTTTGGCTTCCTTAATTTTCCTGTATCAACCAGATGAGTTCACAGAGGGAAACTCAGAAGAGTGTATCAACAACAGCTCTCTCTGCAAGTTGGCCATTAGACACATTTATAAGGGATCCTGATGATCCAGGAAATGATCCTGTGCTAACTGATGGGTGCCAAGGGTTCTGGTTTTCGCTCTGCCTTCCCTGCCTCTCAGGTTCACAAGTGTTCACAGAACAAATCCTTCAAAAGCCAATCCTTCAAGATGAATCCCAAGTACCTAACTGGGCCAAAATTGTAAAGAG
>NW_012117488.1:6918038-6920465 GCF_000951035.1 Colobus angolensis palliatus | reverse complement strand
CAACATAGTGAAACCCCCTCTCTACAAAGAATTTTTAAAAATTAGCTGGGCATGGTGGTTTGCGCCAGTGGTCCCACTGGGGTGGTCCCAGGAAGCTGAGGTGGGAGGATCTCTGGAACCTGGGCTAGTTGAGGTTGCAGTGAGCCGAGCTCGCACCACTCTACTACAGCCTGCATAACAGAATGAGACCATGTCTCAAAAATAAAAATAAAATTAATTATGGGGGTAAAGATACCATCATATCAAACAGTAAACTCCGTGAAAAGACTGAAATCAACCTGCTACCCTGGCAAACGTCTAAATGACAGGCAGGAATAGTGGTGCGGTTTATATTTTGTGAGCTCTGTCCCTTCTATTTCAAAGAGGATTTCCAGTGACAACAGATATGGCTTAAAATACCAAAAGGATCAATATTCTAAAGAGTTGGCACATGAAATAGCGAAGACTGACTTAAGAGGGCTGATTCTCACTCCCTAACTAGTCCACACCCTTTGAGTGGGCCAATAGAATACTGCAAAGGTGATGGAATGGACGTGGTTACGTATGTGGTGGACATGTCTGTGATTGCCTGCACAGGATTGCATACATAAGATGATAGAATGTGTCTTGCTGGAGTCTCTTGTTGCTGGCTTTGGCAAAGCAAGCTGAAATGGATGGGCTCTGTGCACAGACAAGTGGCAAGGAATTGTGGGTGACCTCTAAGATCTGAGGGCAGCTCCCTCACCCCGCCCCACTGCATAGCTAGAAATAAACTGAAGCCCTCCATTCTACAGCTGCAAAGAACCAAATTTTGCAAACAACTTAGGTGAGCTTGGAAGCAGGGTCTTTCCCTTGGAGCCTCAGTGGAGACCACAGCCTGGGCTGACATCTTGATTGAAGCCTTGTGAGATCCTCCCAAGCAGTGGACCCAGGTAAGCTGTGTCCAGGCTGCTGACCCACAGGAACTGTGAAATAATAATGTGTTGTTATAAGCCTCCAAGTTTGTGGTAACTGGTTAATGCTGCACTAGAAAAGGAATATAGTGAGCTGTGGGGAAATGAAAGCTCCAGAAAAGGTATAGGTGCATTGAGATAAACAGATGGTTAATTAAGTCAACATCACTATGCTATAGGGAAATGCAGCTTTAATTTTATCTTGGGGTCTTTGACTTTCTTCTCTGTGTTCACATAGCGTTTTTTAACGTGCTACATCTCACATGGTAACTATTTTAGTGTCTGTTTCACCAAATTAAGTTTCTTAATAGCAACCATATCGTGGAAAAGAGGATGGAATTTAATGACAACAAAAGAGGTATTCCTATAAGTACTGCTAGAAAATAAGTTGCTTTTGCTTAATGGAAATAGAGTGTTTTCCCTTTAAATATTCTTTCTGGGTCCACTTGTAGAGCTGTGAAGTCCAATATGAAAGCCTAAGTACCTGTGGTTATTGAGGCCTTGAAAGGTGGCTAGTCTGAACTGAGATGTGCTGTAAGTATAAAATATACACTGGATTTCAAAGATTGAGTATGAAAAAAATGTAAAATCAGTTGGTAATTTTACATTGATTATAGTTTCAAATGATAATAGTTTAGATATATTGGGTTAGATAAAACCTATTATTAAAATGAATTCCACCTGTTTAATTTTACCTTTTTTAACATGGCTCATAAAAAATAGAAACTTACCTATGTTGACAGTGTTGCATGTCTGACAACAGGTGATCTAAATGCTCAGGTCCTGGCTGAACCACAGCTACAGTCACTCGGGTGTTGGGACCCAGCATTTTCCATGGCAGGTCACCATCGTGCCAGAAGAGCTGTTTCTGAAGCAAAGAAGCATCAGTTCAATACAAATCCAGCAACAGCTGTCTATTCAACATCCTAACTTAAATTTTTCTCTCCCAGCCTTACATATGCTCTACCACGGTTTAGGTGGATACCAGAGTCCTGACCTTTCAGGTGTACTTCTGATCTTAAATATCAGTTTTGCCCTATTGTTCTGATGAAATACACATGTCTGATGAAATTTTTGAATAAGAACATATATGCTTACTTTTCTATGTTATAGAGCATGTTGGGTTTTTAATAATCCATAGATGAGTTAATTCTATTTTTTCTCTCTTTTTAGCTCCAGGCATTTTTTTAAAGTTTTAATTTTTAAAAGGCACAGAGAAACCTAGATTTTGGAGGCCCAATTCATATTGCATTTCTTGTAGAAAGCCTTTTTAGACTAGTATAACCAGGAGTTATTGCACTCAAGCTGCTATGAACAGTTAACTTCTTGGTGGGTTACACACGACCATTATCACCGTCCTCTAAGGACCAAAATGTCAAAGCCCACAGTGGACTTCGGCTGCCAGCAGAAACTTGTTCTAGATATGACAGGTGCCCAGCACTACTGATTATGAGACACACCAATCAGAGCGTGGTTACTAAACAGCTGGATACTG
>NW_012117488.1:6891854-6912728 GCF_000951035.1 Colobus angolensis palliatus | reverse complement strand
TTATAAGCCTCCAAGTTTGTGGTAACTGGTTAATGCTGCACTAGAAAAGGAATATAGTGAGCTGTGGGGAAATGAAAGCTCCAGAAAAGGTATAGGTGCATTGAGATAAACAGATGGTTAATTAAGTCAACATCACTATGCTATAGGGAAATGCAGCTTTAATTTTATCTTGGGGTCTTTGACTTTCTTCTCTGTGTTCACATAGCGTTTTTTAACGTGCTACATCTCACATGGTAACTATTTTAGTGTCTGTTTCACCAAATTAAGTTTCTTAATAGCAACCATATCGTGGAAAAGAGGATGGAATTTAATGACAACAAAAGAGGTATTCCTATAAGTACTGCTAGAAAATAAGTTGCTTTTGCTTAATGGAAATAGAGTGTTTTCCCTTTAAATATTCTTTCTGGGTCCACTTGTAGAGCTGTGAAGTCCAATATGAAAGCCTAAGTACCTGTGGTTATTGAGGCCTTGAAAGGTGGCTAGTCTGAACTGAGATGTGCTGTAAGTATAAAATATACACTGGATTTCAAAGATTGAGTATGAAAAAAATGTAAAATCAGTTGGTAATTTTACATTGATTATAGTTTCAAATGATAATAGTTTAGATATATTGGGTTAGATAAAACCTATTATTAAAATGAATTCCACCTGTTTAATTTTACCTTTTTTAACATGGCTCATAAAAAATAGAAACTTACCTATGTTGACAGTGTTGCATGTCTGACAACAGGTGATCTAAATGCTCAGGTCCTGGCTGAACCACAGCTACAGTCACTCGGGTGTTGGGACCCAGCATTTTCCATGGCAGGTCACCATCGTGCCAGAAGAGCTGTTTCTGAAGCAAAGAAGCATCAGTTCAATACAAATCCAGCAACAGCTGTCTATTCAACATCCTAACTTAAATTTTTCTCTCCCAGCCTTACATATGCTCTACCACGGTTTAGGTGGATACCAGAGTCCTGACCTTTCAGGTGTACTTCTGATCTTAAATATCAGTTTTGCCCTATTGTTCTGATGAAATACACATGTCTGATGAAATTTTTGAATAAGAACATATATGCTTACTTTTCTATGTTATAGAGCATGTTGGGTTTTTAATAATCCATAGATGAGTTAATTCTATTTTTTCTCTCTTTTTAGCTCCAGGCATTTTTTTAAAGTTTTAATTTTTAAAAGGCACAGAGAAACCTAGATTTTGGAGGCCCAATTCATATTGCATTTCTTGTAGAAAGCCTTTTTAGACTAGTATAACCAGGAGTTATTGCACTCAAGCTGCTATGAACAGTTAACTTCTTGGTGGGTTACACACGACCATTATCACCGTCCTCTAAGGACCAAAATGTCAAAGCCCACAGTGGACTTCGGCTGCCAGCAGAAACTTGTTCTAGATATGACAGGTGCCCAGCACTACTGATTATGAGACACACCAATCAGAGCGTGGTTACTAAACAGCTGGATACTGGTGGTGTTCTCTCCCCAACCTCTCCAGGGAGCACTATAGGACTTCCCCACAGGCCCACATTTACCTAACATGGCTGTGAGCTGCCGAGGGACACCACCAATGATAGCAGTACAGACTCATTATTAGGAGTTTGCCAGGGGTCGGGTTTTAGTTCTTCTTCCTCGGATAATTCACCCATTATCTAGAACTAACCTGATTAAAATAATGCTAGTGCCTCTGTCCATTTTCTTGATATTAATAATGGTAGGGATGAATAAACCTTCATGTCAATTAAGTGTAGAAAACAGAAATGAATTCTTCTTCCCGACGTCCAGCTTCATCATGTGTATGACAGTAAAAGATTTGCCTTCTAATAAGGGCAATGTATTGAGTCCTACAACGTATCTCAAATCTGAAACTAATTTTCAATGAGGATATACTTTCCACTTTCCTGAAAAGCATGCATATGTCAGAAAGGTTCCCAATATAAAAGTGTATTTTCCCAGATGGATCGTGATGGACCACATGCTCAGCTTGGAGAGAAAGAGGAAATTTATAAAAGCATAAAACATGGTTCTGTTTTTCTCAGGGACCTTAGTTAAGGCAGAAAAATAATCTCATATAGGAACTGCAAATGAAAGAACTTCATACCCACACACCCAAACACCAGGACTGGTGCATTAGTCTCCTAAGAGCTCTTCTTGCCCCCAGATCTGTTTCCCTTAGGTCATTCTCAGAACTGCCAAGTGAATTATTATTTAAAGTGTGAGTCATCTTTTTACTCCTCTGTATTACATCCTTCAGTGTTTCCAGGAAATGTCTTCAGGATAATGCCCAAGCTTCCCTTGAGGGATCAGATTCCAGACTTTCTTGCTGGCCTGTTGTCTGGTCCCCTGCTTTGCCCTTTATGCTACCCAAAACCCCACTGTGAGTGGTGCCCTGGACATATCCCTCCTGGTTCACTCCTACTTATCCTTTAAGATACAGCTCAGGACACACAACCATCCTCCCACTCTCACGAGGGACTGAGGAGTTCCCCACCGCTCCACTCCCTCCAGGGAGATACCCACTCAAGATACAATCAATTACCTGGGAGTCTCCTTTTATACTGAGTTCATGAGGGCTCAGGACACAGCAGGTGCTCAATAAATATTGGTTAAATTAGCTTAGGAAATGCAGAGGAACCCTCCTTAAAGTTACTAATGACCACAATACTGACAGTGTTTTTCTATATACTGTTTTCTTTATAACATTTGAACTTCCTTGGAATTCTCTCCTTCCTAAGGGTGCTTTTTTTTTTTTTTTTTTCCGAGACAGGGTCTTGTTCTGTCACCCACATGGAGTGCAGTGGTGCTATCACGACTCACTGCAACCTCAACCTGACCTCCTGGGCTCAAGTGATCCCCGCTTCAGCCTTCTGAGTAACTGGGACTACAAGCACACCACCGTGCCTAGCTAATTTTTGTATTTTTTATAGAGGGAGGGTTTCACTATGTTGCCCAGGCTTGTCTCAAACTCCTGGGCTCAAGCGATCTGCCTGCCTCAGCCTCCCAAAGTGCTGGGATTACAGACAAGAACCACCATGCTTGGCCAAGATATCTTCTTGATATTGACTCTCAACCCTCTGTCTCTTCACTCCATAAAAGGAGCCTTTGCTTCCATATTTGCCTTTTTTCTTTTTCTTTTGTTTTCCTTTCTCTTCTTTCTTTCTCAAGTAGAGACAGGATGTCACTCTGTTGGCCAGGCTGGAGTGCAGTGGTGTGATCATAGTTCACTGCTGCCTTGAACTCCTGGGCTCAAGCAAATTTTCTGCCACAGTTTCCCAAGTAGCTGGGACTATAGGTACATGCCACCATGCCTGCACATTTGATTTTTGAATGCCAGTGATATTCAAGTCTCTACCTTCTGCTTCTCATTCTACCATCTATCTCTTTTTTGTGACCTCATGTATGCCCCTAGCTTCAATAGCCACTTATGTATTGGCTCTCAGATCTCAATATCTATTCTAGACCTCTTTGTTGAGCTCCAAACTTATACATCCAATTGCCAACAGTAGGCAGTCACATGGGTAGGCACTGCTTACCTACCTGATGACCCCTAATAAAAACCCGAGTTCATCCACACGAACTTGAATGGCTCAGAGACCCTTAAATTCAACATGTCCAGAACAATTCATTATGCCTGTGTCAGGGGTCCCTAAGATCACCCTTAAGCTTGATGAACTCACATGAACTAGAAGGACTCACAGGACTCAGAAAAGCTGTTATACTTGTGGTCATGATTTATTACCGCAAAAGGATACAGATTAAAATCAGCAAAGGGGCAGGCACCTGAGCAAAGTCTTGGAGAAAGCAAGCACAAACTTTCAGGTATCCTCTGCCAGTGGAGTCACAGCAATATGTGACAATACATGTGAAGTGTTGCCACAGAAGTTCACCCAAGACTTGGTGCTCAGGGTTTTTTATTGTTTTTATTGGGGGTCATCACGTAGGTATGCAGTGCCTACCCAAGTGACTGATCTCAGCTACTCAGACTCCAGCCCACAGGCGAAAAAGGCATTCACCATAAATCACATTGTTAGGATAAACTTATCTAGTCACACCGGTACAGCTTGGCCCAAGGCCTCAGGAATGCAAAAGCACTCTTAGCAGGCAGAATGTGTAAGACTTAGAGGTCATTTTCCAGTCTTGAAGACAGACCTTTGCTGGGGTTAACACACAGGCAACCCAGGTCTGCTGACTAGACTATTTTCTGCTCAATCCCCTAAAGCTGTTCTTCTGTAAGCCCTTTCATCCATTGCTATCTGAGTCGGAAATCAACCTAGATTGTTTTACTTAACTCCTACATCCAATCAGAGTCTACCTGTAGGACCATGCCTTCCTCTCAGTCACTTCTTGCTTGGATTACTGCAACCTGGTCTCATCTCCATTTTGCTTTCTCTTCAGCAATACTCCATATGGAAATTAGAATTTAAAAAAAAAAAAAGGACATTAGAATTGTGATAAATGCTATGACAGAAGAATATGCAGTTAAGGCATTTGTAATAAATGCTTTAATAGAGGGATATGCACAATGCTATGACAAGGAGAGAGAGGGAACACTCTGGGTCACAGTCACAGTTGTGCTTGACCAAGCACATCACTAAGCCTTCAGGGCAAATTTAAAACTCCTTGAATCTGAGACCCTTTTAACCTGGCTCCTCTCTAGCCCTCCCACTGGTCTCCCACAGCCTTCACTTTGTTCATACAGAGTCATTTGTAATTTTCCTGAAGGTCATGTGGTTCCACACCTCTGACCTTGTATGTTCTGTTCCCTCTATCTGTACTCTTCACTCTTCAATACTTAGCTCAAGCATCCTCTCTGACCTCGTACTCCGCAGGCTAAACATGTTTCTCCCCCTCTTTCCTGCCTCAGAGCCCTCTAAAACCTTTATTGGAGCACTTATTCAACTGCCCTAAGTGGCCCATTGGCTTATTTCCTCCAGTAGTTTGTTAGTTTCTGAGGACAATGGCCAAGTCACCTTCCATGTTAGAATCCCAGCACCTAGCATAGCAATCCTAATAAGTACTCAATGAACATTTGCCGAATGAATAAAAGAAAGTTCAGTTCTGAGAGCACAGTTGTGACTGCCTCCCTACAAAGTCAGAAAAAGCTTTACAGTTGTAAGAACCATTTAAGCCGATATTAAAGGAAAATAAAATTTCATCAATTTTTGATTTACCCATAACCAAAACTTTATTGAAAAACACCAAAATAGGAGATCACTGCCGCATACCTTACAAAATCAGACACACTTATCTTGGTAGATTAACCAGAATTACTGAACTTATGATAAAGCTTTCTGGGACATAACACAAATTCAGGATGTTGTGTGGATCATCAGTGTTGCTTTCTTCTAAATGAACACTCTTCTGTGAGCTTGGTGTTTCATCCTGTAGGCCAGCACAACACTGTTGAATAACCTACACAAATCAGAGTCTACCTGTCTGAGCGTAACTGCCAAATTGGTTCGTTTTGCCCACTGCCTATATAGAACCAATTTATCAAGACAGAGGCATTGCAACAGAGAAAGAGTTTAATGCACACAGAGCCAGCTGAACAGGATACTGGAGTCTTATTGTTACTCAAATCAGCATCCCTGAAAATTTGGAGGCTAGGGTTTTTCAAGGATGGTCTGGCAGGCAAGGGAATGGGTGCTGCTGATTGGTTGGGGGTGCAATCATAGGGGTGTGCAGAGTTTGCTTCTTGGTGGGGCCACAGAACTTGTTGGCAGGTCCAAGTGGACCCATGGTAGTCAGAAATACAAAAGTCAGAAAAGACATCTCAAAAGACCAATCTTAAGTTCTACAATAGTAATGTTATCTGCAGGAGTAATTGGGGGAAGTTGCAAATCTTGTGACCTCCAGAAAAATGGCTAGTAATTGTTTAGGTCTACACCTTAGCAGAGTTCATGCTCCTGTCATCCACCTAACCTGGTGGTCTTTCATTTGCTTTACAAAGGTGGTTTAGTTTTGGGGAAGGGCTGTTATCATTTAAAAATTTCTCCCAAAGTTAGCTTGGCCCAAACCCAGGAATGACTAGGGCAGACTGGAGGTTCAAGGCAAGATGGGAGTTGGTTACATCAGATAGATCCCTTTCACTGTCATTGTTTTTTCATTATTATTTTTACAAAGATGATTTCATGGGCATGGCTGAAAAACATGGTAATCTTGTGGCAACTAGGACATGTTATATCCACAAAGTAAGAATTTGAACTTTTCACTGGCCATTTCTTTTCTTTTCCTTTTCCAAGGATGGATGCAGTATATCTCCAGCCAAAGGCATGTTGATCCTTTCTCAAGCTCAGCCCATCCAGACCTCTCAGGCAACACCCCTAGTGAGCAGCACGCAATCAGGCACTTGCAAATTCATCAGATTCAGTAGAAAATGTGCTATAAAATGATTCCTGGTGTTCACATGCCTTCTTCACCACGTATTAGCTGTGTGGCGCTGGCCAATTTTACCTTTCTTTGCATCAGTTTTCTCATCTATAAAGTGAGTGTAACAACAGCTTCTGCATAGAGAGTTGTTAGGAAACGTCAAATAAATGGCTTACTAAGGCTTAGTATTGTGCCTGGCACAGCAAGGGCTTGATGTATTTTTGATGGTTGTTTTCAATTTTTAAAGTTTCTGTCCCTCAAATAATACTTTGTTACAGATGTGTAGAATCAGGAAAGCTGGCATGGAATTTTGAGAGACTGTCAGCAGTCAGCATATGATAAGTGGAGGGACAAAAGGCGCTCCTTTTCATCAACTCTGCTTTAATACAACACATATATCCCTAAAAACCATGTTTTGCAGAATTACAGTAAAAATCACAGGACCTATGGGGAAAATGAGTTAGGTGCACAGCATTAAAAAATTTCATCAGGGCCGGGCTGGTGGCTCACACCTGTAATCCCAGCACTCTGGGAGGCCGAGGCGGGTGGATCACGAGGTCAGGAGATCAAGACCATCCTGGCTAACATGGTGAAACCCTGTCTCTACTAAAAATACAAAAAAATAGTCAGGTATGGTGGTGGGCACCTGTAGTCCCAGCTACTCGGGAGGCTGAGGCAGGAGAATGGCATGAACCCAGGAGGCAGAGCTTGCAGTGAGCCGAGATGGTGCCACTGCACTCCAGCCTGAGGGACAGAGCAAGACTGCATCTCAAAAAAAAAAAGAAAAGAATTCATCACTGACTCATTAAAAAATATGATCTTAATAAAAAATGGTAGCAGAGTTTTATACATGTTAAGTGGTTAAGAAATGCAAAAACAATACCACAAACATGATACTCTACCTTGAAAAAGACTGGAAGTTAGCTTGTGGAAGTAGGGGTTGGAAGGGTTGCAGCTTGTATGTTGTGAAGTAGTAGGAGAGTTGTCTAAAATCCCAGGGGAAAACTGTAATGTCAGATAGGGATTAGTATTGTTTTTAACGTACATGGGAAACTGAGATAGATGGTAGTGTTAGTGGTGGTGAATATCCAAATTACTGATGGGTCTGTGGCAACCTAAATTCTTGCTTCCTCAGAAGAAAGAACTCGACAGAGGGGCTTAAGGCAGAAAAAGAGACTGAGGCAAGTTTCAGAGCAGGAGTGGAAGTTTATTAAAAAGCTTTAGAGCAGGAAAGAAAGGAAAGTATGCATGGAAGAGACACAAGCAGGTGACTTGTGCGACATTTGACCTTTTGACTTGGGGTTGAATATGCTGGCATAGTTCCAGGGTCTTGCGTCCCTTTTCCCATAATTCTTCCCTTAGGGTAGGCGCTCACATGTACAGTGCCCTCCTTGTGCTTGGGAGGTGAGCATGCACAGTGTGTTTAGGAAGTTGTATGCATGCTCACCTGAGGCGTTCTTCCCTCTTCTAGTGAAATGCCCCGGAAGGCCGTACTCCGCCATTTTGTCTCAATGCATATGTTAAAGCTCACTCACCCAATTCCTGAGATTTTATTGGAAGCTGATTACCAATTTCAAGTGTTTTTAATCTGGGAAATTGCCTCTCCCTGGTGCCTGCAATCAATTATCACGTTAGTGTGACAACTGTGAACCATCAGGAAATTGCCTCTCCTAGGCCTGGCTGTCAATGATCATTTTTAGAGAGGCAGTGTGGTAACTGCCATACCATCATCTGATAGTCGCCTGACCATCCTGGTGGGTGGTGGGGGAGCCCTCTCCTGCCCTGCTCATGCCTGACTACCTATCTACTGTAACAGTAGATATTTGAGATGTATATTTGTTTTATGTGTTACTGTTTAGTTTGGATCAGCTGGGCACAGTTTTCTGCATTCACTTAGTGTTTCTCACTAACAGAATCACACATAAGCAAAAACAAATTTTGCATTATGCTCAAATTGTTTCCTAATATGTCAACTGTATTGAGACAAACTTGTGCTTTTTTACCTGGTGTTTATGAGTGTTATAGGAGAGCTGACTATATATTAGGTTAGACCACAACTTGATTCCATCTTTTAGAAACTATACCTGAGGCATGAATTAAAGGAAGTATCTTTGTAGGGATTAGGGTTTGTGAACCCAAAAATATCTGAGATAGGTCTCAATTTAGAAAGTTTATTTTGCCAAAGTTAAGGACAGGCCCATGACATATAGCTTCAGGAGGTCCTGGTGACATGTGCCCCAAGTGGTCTGGGTGTGACTTGCTTATACACTTTTTAAGAAGATGTAATATATCAGTCAATATCTGTAAGATGTACATTGGTTCAATCTGGAAAGGTGGGACAATTTGAAGCAGTGGCTTCCAGGTTACAGGTAGATTAAAAATTTTTCTGATTGGCAATTTGTTGAATGAGTTACATTATGTTGTGTTGTATTGTGTTGTTATGTTATGTTATGTTATTTTTCAGATGGAGTCTCCCTCTAAGTCACCCAGGCTAGAGTCCAATGGAGCAATCTTGGCTCACTGCAACCTCTTCCTCCTGAGTTCAAGCGATTCTCCTGCCTCAGCCTCCTGAGTAGCTGAGATTACAGGCACGCACCACCACGCCCAGCTAATTTTTGAATTTTTTTTTTTTAGTAGAGATGGGGTTTCACCATGTTGGTCAGGCTGGTCTCAAACTCCTGACATCATGATCCACCCGCCTCAGCCTCCCAAAGTGCTGGGATTACAGGCGTGAGCAACCGTGCCACCTGAATGAGTTATTATCTAAAAACTTGGAATCAATACAAAGGAATGTATGGGTTATGATGATAAGGGGCTGTGGAAACCAACGTTTTTCATACAGCCTCCAGGTAACAGCCTTCAGGGAGCATAGATTGTAAATGTCTCTTGTAAGACTTAAGGTCTGGCCGGGCGCGGTGGCTCAAGCCTGTAATCCTAGCACTTTGGGAGGTCGAGACGGGCGGATCACGAGGTCAGGAGATCGAGACCATCCTGGCTAACATGGTGAAACCCCGTCTCTACTAAAAAATACAAAAAACTAGCCGGGCGAGGTGGCAGACGCCTGTAGTCCCAGCTACTCGGGAGGCTGAGGCAGGAGAATGGCGTGAACCTGGGAGGCGGAGCTTGCAGTGAGCTGAGATCCGGCCACTGCATTCCAGCCTGGGCGACAGAGCGAGACTCCGTCTCAAAAAAAAAAAAAAAAAAAAAAAAAGACTTAAGGTCTGTGTTGATACTAATGCTGGTTAGCTTTTCCTGAATTCCAAGAGGAAGGAGGGTATAATCAGGCATGTCTGACCCTTCCTTCCCATCATGGCCTGAACTAGTTTTTCAGGTTAACTTTGGAATGCCCTTGGCTGAGAAAAGGGGCCCATTCAAATAGCTGGGGGGGGGGGGGCTGCTTAGGATTTTATTTTCGGTTTACAGGTTCAACAATCAAAACTCAAGTCAGAGTTCTGCTTACTTAGACAGGGCTTCCACTATACACAGGGTGATCATTTGTCCCAGTTTCCACTGTGGTACAGGCCTAATCATGAATAGCTCCCCATTTCAATATCAAGTTTCTCATTTAGATAACAATTTATAGTCACTCAAGCTATAATTAGTGAATCCCAGTTATACAGTGCTTGCGGGTCTGCAAAACAGAAGGCTACCAAGTCCAGAGAAAGATTGTTGAGTCAACAGGAATGTGCACCTCCCGATTTTGGGAAACCACACCACAAGCAACTGTGTCTCCGATGTACACCCCCTTCTGGCCCTCACTGCCAAGGCCAGAATTTGCCTCTGAGATTTACCATAGTCTTTGCGTTCCTTATCAAAGAATTTCAATTAAAAGCATTTATGAGGCCAGGGGCGGTGGCTCACGCCTGTAATCCCAGCACTTTGGGAGGCTGAGGCAGGCATATCACTTGAGGTCAGGACCACTCTGAGACCAGACTCACCAACATGGAGAAACCCTGTCTCTACTAAAAATACAAAAATTAGCTGGGCATGGTGGTGCATGCATGAAATCCCAGTTACTTGGGAGGTTGAGGCAGAGAATTGCTTGAACACGGGAGACAGAAGTTGCAGTGAGCTGAGATCACACCACTGCACTCCAGCCTGGGCAACAGAGTGAGACTCTGCCTCAACAACAACGAAAAGCATTTATGAGTTGTTTCCTCAGATCTTTGCCCTTGATAAAAATGAAGATGAGTGCTTTGGAAATAAAAGGGCAATGTGATTTTTAAAACTCCAGTTAAAATTTTTCATGGTTTAAGATCAAAAGTTTCTTTAGAACATATGTGCCAAGGCTTTGTATGGCTAGTTGTTGGATTTCTAGTTTTCTTTGGGGCATTAACACAGAATCTCAAGAATTATTTGTTTGGAAAAGTTTAATTTCACTGATATCTAATTTATAGAGATTTTCCTTATTTATTTATTTAATTTATTTTTGAGATGAAGTCTCGCTCTTGCCCCCCAGGCTGGAGTGTAGTGGCATGATCTCAGCTCACTGCAACCTCCTACTCCCAGGTTTAAGCAATTCTCCTGCCTCAGTCTCCCGAGTAGCTGTGATTACAGGCACCTGACACCATGCCCGGCTAATTTTTGTATTTTTAGTAGAGATGGGGTTTCACCATGTTGGCCAGGCTGGTCTCGAACTCCTGACCTTAGGTGATCCACCTGCCTCGGCCTCCCAAAGTGCTGGGATTACAGCCGTGAGCCACCGCACCCAGTCTTCCTTATTATTTAATACCTCTTTGCTTAAAAGGAATAACATTACAAAATCAAATCAACTAGTTATCAAGGTAGAAGATTTTCAAGATAAAAGAAACTAAAAGTGGTTAGAAATTAAATTGATACTTCACAAAAGCTTTATACTCTTTCTGAAAATTGCATTGCATTGAGCCTCTTCACTAATTAAAAATGTGAAATACAAGTTTAGTTTGAAATAATAATTCTGGGCTGAGAATTACAGAAGAAAAAAATCTCAAGGTAGGGTAAATAAATTACAGCATGTTATAGTCAAGTAAAAACTATACTTAGAGGTTAACAAAACCAGCCATAGTAGTCATGGCTAAGCACTGGCAGAGTCTAAACCTAGGGAACTCAGTTGTCTGATCCTATGCCTGGCTGGGATGAACAATTCACCACCTCGGTTTAGAGATCATATATAATAGAAAATTGGATCCAAAAAGCCAGAATGGAGGGTTCTTGTTATCTATTTTAGGGTTCTAGGGAATATGCAAACGTTTACTTTTTTCTAATGAGTACACTGGGCTGGGGCATGGTTTGCTTTAACAGAGCACGGTCAACAGGAATTAAACTGTCATGACAGACCAGAAACAAGAAAATCTATCTAAATGTAGATGCAACAGGGAAACTAGAAAATATCCAGTTGCCCGACATCAGCTGTATTCCTTCTAAAACTGAGTAAAAATATTCATGTTCTTTAATTCTACTACTTTATTTTTCATGATAAAATGTCTGCAAAAGGTGACTGAACCTTTTGGACAAAATGAAGTATTTCTGGTCACTGTGACTGTAGCCACAGTGGGACACGGCACACAAACTGCCAAGAGTGAACAAAATGGCAGGGCAGAAAAATACAGGCTGGCCAGAGGCGGTGGCTCACGTCTGTAATCCCAACCCTTTGAGAGGCCAAGCGGGGCATGGATCACTTGAGTCTGGGAGTTCAAGACCAGCCTGTTCAACATGGTGAGACCCCATCTCTATAAAAAAAAAATACAAAAAACTAGCCAGGCACCACTGGTGGCACACACTTGTAGTCCCAGTTTTGTAGTCCCAGTTATTTGGGAGCTTGTAGTAGGAGGACTGGTTGAGCCCGGCAGAGCAAGGCTGCAGTGAGGCAAGATTGCACCACTGCACTCCAGCCTGGGTGACACTGTCACACACACACACAAATTGCAGGCGATCTAGATGTATCTTCAGATTACTCAATGGCCTTTTGAGTATCATAAACTACTAAAATAGTTATTTCAATGAAATCCTTAATACCTTAATTGCAAAAAGGTAGTGTCCAACCCTGAATAGATTTGCCATGGTAACCAACCACAAAAAAATGAGGCCAAGTCTTGCACATGCACCAAATGATCACTACTTTTGATGTAAATTATAGGTGGCAGCTAATGGGTGAAGAATTTCACTTAGAAAGCCCTCCAAGCAGGCACTGCAGCAGTGTGGGAAAAGGTGGAAATTTAGCAAACCTAAGATATGGGTTAAAGTCTGGTCTTATCACTTAATGGCAGTTATGTGACCTTGGGTTCATTATTTAACACTTGAGTCTGTTATCAACTCTAAAAATAGAAAGGTTAAGATTCCCCGACAGTTGAAAAATAAAAGTGTTCTGCGCACTGTAAGATATTTTAATAACTAAATGAGGAAAACTACCATTTGAACATTCAGAAACTTGTATTATAAAAAGGCTAGAATGTTGAGAAGCTTTAAAATACATTCCTTCCAAAAATTAAAAATGTTTGCTTTAATAATCAGCACTAAACCCCTTGCAGAGCAATGTGCATGGATGAAATATCTAGCATCAACTACATTCAGTAGCAGACTGTAAGTGCTCACCAAATAGCTACATGTTCTATCTATACCTCCCAGTCTTGCTTGCAGTGAGGCTGTAGGTGGAAGGCATGTCTCTTTCAGGTCTGGCCCTTAAAAATATCCTACACCATCTGCTAGTCTGCTTGCTGTCTGATTTAGCAACGTTGGAGACCATGTGTTCCAGATGGCATAGCTAAAAATGGAGGATTGCCCAGTCCACACTGGACATTTCATGAGCATAATTTTTTTTATTAAGCCACACTGACTTAATGCTTAATTGTAGCATAACCTACTCTATCATGATACTCTATATGCAAGGAATTGAGATAGGGTTGGAAATACACATGCATAAGGATTCATGACAAGGTTCCTAACCTCTTGAGAAAGAAGAGTTTTAGAATTCTAACCCCAATTCATAGTCCATTCATTCCAGTAATGTGTTGTTTCATCAGTATTTCATATTTCTCATCAATAAATATTCTGTGCTAAGCATTATATACTAGGTACATGTATTTCTGATGCTCAAAGATATGAGGTAGATCTTTATCAGGAGTTTCATGTTACTGACATTACAGTACTTCCTGAGCTCTCAGCAATCCATTATTTGTAAATGTTCAAAAAAACCTCAATCATTTGATTTTATATAAATCAAATAACTTAATCAATATCCACTCACTCTGATATCCAGCTTGAAAAACACTGTATAGAGAAAGGATTACAGTGCCCAGTTTCATTATCCTTATCTGCATGGACCAAATCTTTGGGAATGCTTTTTCTACTAGATAATACATGTTCTTGAGGAGAGAAAATCCTACGCTGCTTTACAGGTCAACATTTTGATGGTAAAAAACAAAATCTAGCCAACAATCATCTATTACATAGTACTTCACAAAGGAAATACTGCTAAGACTTATAAATGGAAGCCTAGCCACGTTACTGTTGGGAAACGAATGTGGCCCTGGAGCAGACCCATCAGTCCATGTTTTATGAACAGATTGAATGTGTCATTAGCATCTACCATTGTTTATTACAATGTAGGTTTAATAGTTGGTCTTCCACTCAGCTCAGATTCTCAATAGCAGGCAGCATGCTTATCTGTCTTCGTATCTCCAAGGACTGGAAAGTAGTTGTAACCCTTGACATACAGTAGGTACTTCATAAATGCTTATCAAAAGACTGGAAAAGGACAAACATAGAGAAAAGTGTATTTACTAGACTTCCATAATCCATACTTACTTAAAATCCAATCTAGAAATAACATGACTTATATTAGGCAATATACTTTGAAGATCTGTACAACACCGTAATCACAGCAGGGTCTTGCTAACTCACAAGTGTGTTCCAGGTATACATGCTGCAAAAACCTCTCTCCTGGGGTCCCAGGGGCTTTCAAATGTTCCACCAGGGGCAGTCAAGACTAGATCAACGGTGCTCTCTTCATCATGCGCACGAAATGTTTTCCCATAACACCATATTATCACAAGTCTATGAACAATTCTGGTTAGCTAAGGTAAGCAATACAGAACTCTTTCCAAATAATAGTATTTCAATTATGCCACGTAAGTAAACAATTTGCTGTGAACTGTCCTGTGTTCTAACCATTTAATACATTACTTCTATAAGAAAATACTATTTGTTAAATTTTAGTCATAATTTAATATCATTGATTCTCATTATAGACTGCAGATGCAAGTATTTAATAGTGAACAAAATGTTTATCTCAATTTTTCTTTCACATTTTTATGCTTTGAAAATTCAGAATGGATAAAAACAAATGAAGTACAAAATATTTCAGAATTTACATAGTGATAAACAAGAAAGCACTTAAGATTATCAGGAGGACTTACAAATGGAAGTATACTCTAGAACCATCATCTATCATGGCTAAATGTGAGATTAGCACAGCTGTATTATTTGTACATTGCAAACACCTAGAAAGAGATGGGAAACAAAATCTTAGGAGTTTTGTGTGTGGAGTCCTGGGTTTTCCAACAGACATCATTCCAACATTCTGAGATTAGAGTGACTGGGGATCATTTTGGAGTTGGAATGTTTAACAAAAGTGATGTTGTTAGGTAAAATGTCCAACTTCTGGATCTATGCAGACATGAAAGGTGCAATGAGTCTGGCTTTCACTCTGCTGTTTCTTTCACACTTTAGATTTTAAAGTAAGTCTCAAGGAATTTTTCTTTCCAATTTGAGAACTCACTTTAAAACAGAAACACGCAACGACAAACAGATGCTGTGTTCCAGAACTCCACTGTCATAAAATACAATATTTGCTAAAGAGATTTAAAAATTAGAATGCTTATTTCTTGCAAAGTACACCATGGAAAACCCTGGGGGGGAAATTCTTGACAAATGTATCCATTAACTGTATTTAAAATTTCTGATTGCCTTTTTTGACCATGTTATTACTAAACAGCAAAACAAACAAAAACAAAAACAAAAGCAAAAACAAAAAAAGCCTACATCCCAGCCAGATTTCTTCCTTTAGAATATGGTAGTGTCTTCGATATTTTGTGCCATGTGTAGTAGTTTAAATAGTAAAGAAGTGACCATGCATCAAGCTGAAGGTACTAAGTGACTAATGCTCAAGAGCTAGCTCTTTAAAACTATAAATATGGTTACTGTATTATGAGTATATCCACTAATGTCTCATAAGATACTCTTAATGATACCCTATCAGCCCTGAAAAAAATGGCTGCTGCTATGCAACTCCAAAGAGTTACATAGTTATGTATAGTGAATGGATAACACAAATAAGTGGCTTTTTTTTGTTTTTTGTTTTTAATAATATGAATTTAAAATAGCCACAAAGAGGGTGAGTGCATGTAAATGGCTGAACTGCCGGTACAGGGGAAGGTAAATGGGCCTAAACTACGATACCTAGCAAGGATTGGATCTGTGCAGGCTTCTATGTACAGAGACAAGCAGGGTTAGGCACTTAAAGCTTTTTGATGCAAATCCTGGGAAAGAGCTGAGCCTGCATTTATTATTATTACTATCAAAACAACATACTTTTCATGAAACATGCAATCAGAAACATTACAGAGACTGAAGAGAGCCTAAGAGTTTTCTGAAAATGAAATGACACGTTTTTCCAGAGTATCATAATATCTCAATTATAAAATTTGATGGTTTTACATTATCATATTTCTTTAGTGGTAAATACCTCATTAAAAAATTATTAAAAAATCATTGACAATACAAAGCCCTAGTTAGTATATAGATATTACTATACTGGTACCCATCTCGTAAGGAAAATATCACCATCTAGATATCTTAAATATCTTCTATCATCCAATATCTTAAACCAATTTCTTAAATTGTTTTATTCAAAGGTACTTTTGTTGTCTTGCCCCTATTCCTCTATCAATAGTCCCTTTAAAAATTATAATATCTTACATATACAAAATAAAAATCTAATGTCATAAAAATCTCAAAAATGTAATGTTAGTAGTGCTGATTATCTAAAGAACTCAGCTTCATGGAATAGCTTTCAATATTTATTGCCCAGATGTATTAAAAAGAATTCTTAAATGTAATGCATCAATGGTCCTAATACATCTGTAAACAGAATACCACTAAAAAAATTTTACTGGCATGAAATACTATACTTATGGTTGTGTGAAACTTTTAAATCTTAAAGCCTCTTAACATAATCATGTATATCTATGTACAAAACATACATAAATTTCACTTTATTTAAAACATGAAAGAGGTAATTTCAAATCACACTAAACATAATAAATATAGAACTTGCTTTGTTAAAAATCTACAGTATACATTCAAGTAAAGGCTAAACTTCCAATGCCAACTATATTTGAGACAAAATTAAACATTTACAATAATCAGTTTCCTAAAAGTGCTATTTTTAATACCTATAAGAGGAAACTCATTCTAGTGCTTTTGTTTCCATCCAAACATCTATACATTCCTTTATTCACAGAACCAGATGCTTCTGTTACTAAAAATACATATCCAAAGCTTTTATATCCTTTTAAATAGATTTAAGATTTCAACTCTTTGGGGGAAGACGGGGAAGTCCAAACAAACAACTTAGACCATCTTAAGTTATTAGAGATAATTGACTTTATGACACATCTTGTTTCAACTTAGATGTGAAATTTGATGAACATGTTAATGAAAACAATTCCAGTCCACATGTCTAAGGTAAGTCATCTTTTTCTACATGAGAATTTGTGTAGGTCAAGGAGCATCCACTATAGCAACCTTCCTGTGATCCAGGTCTTGACGCCACACTCCATTTTTGATTTGTACATTCTCCTCCAACCTGATTTGGTTTAATTTCTTCAGGAGTTATATTCAGTACATTGATTGAACTGTTGGGAAAAGAAAGGCAGATCTTAGTGACTATTCTCTCCTTCTTTTATACTGTACACATGCCTGGATGTCTAAGGTCTCATTACTTCCATGTCTTGTGCTAATTTACGTAAATTTGGAGGACACATGATCAAAAACAGTAAAAAGAAGTGTTTCAAAATGGCGTAATTTATCACTTTTATCTTATTTATTTATTGTATTTATCTCTTTAGTCTACTTTGACGCATGCTGCCAAGTGAAGTTTAAGGTAGAGAAGCTTAAAGTAGAGCTTAAGGGTTTTGAAAGCTGATATTCCAAATGTCCCCGTTTTTCTGCCACTATTACTTATCTCTTTATATTTTCTTTCTTTACATGTCCACTTGTTAAAGTATGCTTTCATCTATCCATTCAGACAGATACTTAATGAGTGCCTACAGAAGTAGCTAAAAGACCAGACTCTATAGCAAGATGGTTTTGGTTCAGTCAGCCTCAAAACAATAAATCTGCTTCAACAGTAACTTTAAAATCTATGCAGCTGAGCTAATGAATATTTTTTTATCAACTGAATATGTAATTTTTTTCACAAAACCTTTTCTAAATGTACATTTCTTGTGACTTTTGTTTAATAATTCAACCTCAAAATGTGGCAATCTTAAAAAAAAATTAAGTTCCTTTTAATTCTAAAAATCTAAACCAAACATCTAATTTAAAATTTTACTTGAAAAAAAAAAAAAAGCCTGGGAGCAGTGGCTCACACCTATAATCCTAGCACTTTAGGAGGCTGAGGCAGCCAAATTGCTTGAGCCCAGGAATTCAGGACTAGCCTGAGTAACATGGTGAAACCCTGTCTCTACAAAAACTTAGCTAGGAGTAGTGGTGCATGCCTAGTTTAATCATTTGTACAAGGGATTCTGATGACCAAATTACTATAAATTTATTTACCAACACTTACAGTAATTCGGTCATCAGAATCCCTTGCACAAACGATCCGACTAAGTTTTGTAAATAACTTACGTACAAGTCTCCTTGCCTGGAATCTAAGGCACAGCCTTTATGTAAAATTCCATTCTACAGTGAAAGAACAATGAGGATGTTGTAGAAATTAGCTACAAATACTAATTATTTTGTTGTAATATTAATATAAACCGAGATCCAAAATGCTTCAGGAGCAAGAGAACCAAGTTTATCAAATAATTTAAAATGTGAAGAACCATGTCAGGCTGCACAGCTTCTCTATTAGTTATAAAACTTTTTTCTGTTTGTTTTACTCTTAGAGGCTAGTTAACAATGAATAGTTTAATTCCTTTAAGCTCCAAAATTATTTCTATGCCACTGATGTTGTTCAGTGGAGCACTCAGAAACAAAAAAAGGCATGTTTATATTTGTTTACATGTATATTTATTTTTATGCTCACTAAATGTTTACAATGAACTAGGTACTGCTTTTAAGTTCTTTACATGTACTAACACTTAACTTGCAACACCCTATGATTTAGGTACTAAATGCTGAACTTTATTAAACATAAAACAAGGTCTTCAAGAGATATTTGTCAAATATTTCACAACTAAAAACAATGATGTAAAAAGCTAAATACGTAAAATATATAAAAACAACTGAGACAACTATGTTATGCTATCTCTTAGATATAAAATGCATTATTTGTCAGTGGTGGCTAGAATTTGCATCTGTGTCTATACAGATAGTTCTGATTGGTCAAATTTGGAAGTTTGATTAACATTCCTATGTAAGAAAATACTATGAGCTTACACATTACATTTTACAATCTTTTGATTGTAAAATAAATAAACTTTCACTTCCCATATTCAACTCATCTACTGGTCTAACTTCAAAATAGGTCCCAAATCCAAGCATTTCTACCTTCACATTATGACCCTAGTCCAAATTACCATTGTCTTTTCGTTCCCACTCCAATAGTGCCTCCCAACTGGATTTCCTGGTTTCTATTAGACTCCTACAATCCGTTTCCGACATTATAAAACAGTACTCTTTTTAAAACTTAAAACTAATGTTTTTTCTATTCCCCTTAGAACAATACTTGACCTACAAATGCACACTAAAATATTCTGTAAATGAAATCCCAGATGTGTTGGGGGTGGGGTGGAGAGAGCGAGCAGAGTGGGATTATGTATGAACAATATTGATCATGAGTTAATAATTGCTGAACCTGCGTCACAGGTACACATGGGTTCATGATTTTATCCTCTCTGTATTTGTGCGTATTTGAACTTTTACATCTCTCCATCCTCATCTCATACCTCTAGGTCTTGGTCAGCACTGCAAATGTATGAGGTGTGTCCCACCTCAGGGTCCCTATACTTGGCTAGAGTGCTCTTACCTAGCTCTTTTCATTTACTCTAACATTTACTTGGAGTCCTAATCCCCGCACCTCTTAAAAGTCAACTACAACTTATAATGTGTCCCCCTCCTCCTTTTAAAAGCTTCCTTTCTTGTTTTAAACTCCATCTATTTCATAACTCTTGGCCCAAGGGCCAGCTGGCTTCTTCAACCCTTAGTTCCACTCCAGTCTCTTAACACAGGCCGAGTTTGCTTCAGCTCTGACTGTTTTCCAAGGCCACTGTCTCCTACTGTTAATTAAGAGCAAAGAGATTGCCACCATACTTTCTAACTTACCCCTCTGACCTTTTCTATTCCTCTCTATCTTACTAGGAATGGTCTACATGCTTTCTCTGCTTCGTTTAAAACTAATCTTGGAGTTGGCGCTGAAGTAGAGTATTGGTATTATTTTAGAAAATGATATAATAACTTGAGATAGAGGAAAATACCAAAATGTAGCAATTAAGAGCAACATATGGGTTTCTCAGGGTGGAGAGCCACGTTTTTTCACACTGTCATCCTTGGGCTCAGATCTTTATCACTCAATATGAACAGGCATTTCTCAGTTATTTGCCCTTCAACAACAATAAAATGGGCATGCCAGAAAAAAATGTTAAGATATGTACTCTACAAAAACTGTCAAAACAATATCCATCTATTTAATACAATTAAAGTACTTAAAATATTAACTCCTATAATTAAGATTATATTCTATATTATATCTTAAATGTGAAATAAAAAGACACACATCACATGATTTACCTCCAAGAGGACAAGGAACAGATCTACCTGTTTGCTATTGTATTCCCAGCATCTAGCACAGTGTCTTTATATACTGGTCACTCAGTATTTGTAGAATGAATAAATCATCTACTAAATTCTTCTCCAAAATCTCTATTGTTGCTAATACTACAGACACGCCACATTTTCCTCAGCAGTGCAACTTTAGCAATTTTTAGAAATACGTGAAAAGATCACCTATAGACAAATACCTATGTTCAGATAAGCAGGAACGTGTCTGGCAAAAGTCTGAAGTGGAAGGTGAAGCAGGAAGAGATTTAGTAAGTTTAGACATGCAAACTGGAGACCCATTAGACACACTGTGGGGCTTCTTTTGTGGCTGCCTTGAGTGCACTATAAGATTGTCCCGATCAGAACCTGTTGTAAAACAAGGAAGGGAAAAAGGCCGTGGTAAATCATCAGGATGATTCATCTGCAGTTCTGAGTGAGGTAAGAGATGGAACAAATTCAAATTAATATCATTAATCTTGTTATCTTTGTTGCATA
>NW_012117488.1:6887057-6890739 GCF_000951035.1 Colobus angolensis palliatus | reverse complement strand
AATAAATAAAGTTGACTTTTAGTTATAATTAGAGAGCTCTAATTGGTGATTTCCAAAGTTCTGTATTAATAGTACATAGTATTTTGTAACATGTAAATAATTTTATTTATATGCATGTTCAAATTAAAGAGTTTATAAAGTACTCACTTCCTGAGAAGGCACTGAAAAGTTTCACATTTTCTGAGTTCTGGTGGTCAAAGGTAGTCATATTTAAAAACTGCTGCTTTAACCAACTGGCTCTTTCTTCTTCAAATGCCTTTCTCTACCATAACAAACCAAAGGAATAGTGATCAATATTTCAACGTCCACACAGTTGCCATTTCACATGATTGCTCTAGCTATCTGTGTTTGCTCTCTGGCTATCTATACATACTTCTTACGTCAAATGAGTTAACCTAAAAAAACTAAGAATAATTTTGGCTCTCATCTGTAATCCTAGTATTTTGGGAGGCTGAGGGTTGGTGGAGCACTTGAGCTGAGGAGTTCCGGACCAGCCTGGGCAACACGGCAAAACCCTGTCTCTACACAAAATACAAACATTAGCTGGGCATGGTGGCACAGGACTGCAGTCTCAGCGACTTGGGAGGCTGAGGAGGGAGGATGGCTACAGCCAGGGAAGCTGAAGCTGCAGTGAGCAAAGATGGCGCCACTGCACTCCAGCCTGGGTGACACAGCAAGACCCTATCTCAAAAAAAAAAAAAAAAGCTGGGCGCAGTGGCTCATGCCTGTAATCCCAGCACTTTGGGAGGACAAGATGGGCAGATCACAAGGTCAGGAGTTCAAGACCAGCCTGACCAACATGGTGAAACCCCATCTCTACTAAAAATACAAAATTTAGCCAGGCATGGTGGCACGCACCTGTAATCCTAGCTACTCAGGAGGCTGAGGCAGGAGAATCGCTTGAATCCAGGAGGCAGAGGTTGCAGTGAGCTGAGATCGCGCCCCTGCACTCCAGCCTGGGTGACAGAGCGAGGCTCTGTCTCAAAAAGCAAAACAAAGCTGGGCATGGTGGTTCACGCCTGTAATCCCAGCACTTTGGGAGGCTGAGGTGGGTGGACCACAAGGTCAGGAGATGGAGACCATCCTGGCTAACACGGTAAAACCCCATCTCTACTAAAAATACAAAAGAAAAAAAAATTTAGCTGGGCGCGGTGGCGGGCGCCTGTAGTCCCAGCTACTTGGGAGGCTGAGGCAGGAGAATGGCGTGAACCCGGGAGGCGGAGCTCACAGTGAGCCGAGATTGCGCCACTGCACTCCAGCCTGGGTGATAGAGTGAGACTCCATCCCAAAAAAAAAAATTTCACTTAAGAAAAACTACATTTAAAAAATAGAAATTCATCTGTTTCACCTACTAAACCAAATTGATATGAAAACCAACCATCTTCATATTAATTTTAAGTTCACACGAACAATGCAAAAATTGGACTAGAATATTAGTCTAGCTTTTGAACATACAAAACATTACGAAGTTACAAACAAAAGAAAAACATTCTATATTGTAAATTAGTCACTTGAAAAAAAGGACCTATGACTTCATCAAGCATTTCTCTCATCCTCCAGCCATCTACCAGTACTGGTAGCCACCACCACTAAACCACAAGAGGGCATATGCAAATGATGTCAAACCTCCCCCTTCCGAACAGCTGATGAATCCTAAACTAAATTCTCCATCAGCCCTCAGGTCTTGCATGCCTCCCTCCTATCCCTCACTATGCAGACCATCCCAGTGACCAGACGGAGAAAGATTCTCATGCAGGGAAAGGCACCTGGCAACTGGGAGCAATATGCAAAGCATCAAGAGTATCTGTTGGAGACTGTGAGGGATATGGGCTCGGAAACAGGTAGGACACAATGCTAGTGCGAATGTTGTTCCCTGAAGATAGCTACTGATGAAACAGACATTTAGACTGGAACTGAGGAAATCCACGTCAGCTACTTAAAACAAGCAACACACAATCTTTCATTCATAAATATTGATACAGAATTATGCATCACCAAACATTTGAGAAAACTAATAATAGAAAAAAGGTCAAAATAAATAGAAAACTGACCATGGATAACAGATAATTCAAGAGATGAAAGAAATCTTTAAAAAAAATGTAACACATATTATCAGATTAATAAACATCTGTAAAATATCATCATGCTACATAAAGAAAAGCAAAAATTAGGGACATTAGAAAATTTTAAAGATAAATTCTGAAACAAAAACTCAGTGGCTAAAGCAAATAATAAAACTGACCCCGAAAGGCCAGTTTCATGATCTCTAAGATAAAGGTAAGAGAATATCCCAGAATTGAGAACAAAAGTCAACCTGTAGATATATATTCAGAAGGCCAAATGCGTTTCTAACAAAAGTTTCAGAATACAGAGAAGTCAAAGAAGGAAAAAATAAAGATGAAAATTTCCCTAAATTAAAGAAATACAGAATCTTTAGGCTGAAAGGAACTCTCCAGACATATCCTGGTAAAATGTCTGAACTTTAAAAACATACCCAAGCTTCCACAGAGGGAAACAGAAAACAAAACACAGATATCTACAAAGTAACACAGGTATATTACAATCAGGCTTCTCATCAGTAAAACTAAACACTAGCAGAAAGGGAATAATTCAAAGTTTTGAGGGAAAAAAATGTAATCTAAATTCTATACCCAGTCAAACCAATCATGTATTAATATATTTTTGAATATTCCAGAATTCAGAATGTTTATAGCTCATGCACCATTTATAAAAAAAATTACTCAAGAAGGTAATACAGCAAATTGAATAGAAACCCAAGAAAGACAGTAACATGAGATACAAGAAACATGGCAGCTGAATCTGATTCAGGAAATCACAAAGGAAGTTATAGAGAAAGTCAAATAATTCACTAGATAGTGATATATCTCTCTGGGTGGCAAAGTCTTAACAATACAGAGTACTTTCTGTGTCAAAACATATTTGGTTATAGAATTATATTTACATAATTGTAATGTTATCAATTTTCTTTCCTGGTTTTCCAACTTTGAAGTCTCAAGTTTAGACAAAGTACTTATACCTGGATTGTATTGAAGGATAAACGATAAATGTGATAACAATGAAAAATAGTATCACAAACAAAAACTGCGAAGTAGAGGAGCAAGAGAGGTAGAACAAGAGTAACTACAAGAATGTCCTCAGCTTTCACTGCAGGGATGAACTGATACTGACTAAAGTTGAACAAACATGAAATGAAATGGAAGCTTCACATTATTTCCTTAAAGCAAAAAAAATAGGCAATCAGAAGAACAAAAGGAATAACATTATGAAGACATGAGATGTGAATGAGGAAGGGTGTAGGCAGGAGATACAATGAGGACACAGAATTCCTTATCTTTCATAGCAGGGAATCAATAAACTGATAAAGAAGAAAACTTGAAATACATTAAAAGTTAAAATAGTACTTTCTACAAGAATTTCCAACAGATACTTTTAACAAAAGTTACCTCTAAGGACTGAAACTGGGGATGGGACAGGAGGAGACTTTCTCACTTTGTAGCTTTTTTTATGAGTTTTGTTGATTTCTTTTAACTATAGTCAGACATTACTGCTACAATTTTTGAGGGGGGAATATGTTAGAAGACACTTTGCTAAGTAAAAAAAGCAAGCTACATGGAGAAACCCTGTCTCTACTAAACATACAAAATAGGCCGGGTGTGGTGGC
>NW_012117488.1:6883411-6886182 GCF_000951035.1 Colobus angolensis palliatus | reverse complement strand
GAATGGTACACAACGTATCTGTTACCAGGGAATGTAGACTAGAAAACTGTCAAATACCAGGGACTTATGAAATAAAGGAATACAAATCTGCTGAGGTTCAGCACAACTCTGGCTTTTCATGGAGAACAGTTTTAAAAGGTAATTCATATTCACCTGCAAAAGCTGTTGCTGAGTTTTAATCATTTCTTTACACTGCTGAATTTCTAACTCAAGTTTTTCAGTTTCTTGTTCGTGGTCTTGTCGTGAGATTACATCTTCATCATTAAAACCTTCCAGGTGTACCTTTGAAACTAAGACAAAATCAGTAAGTTGACACAGGTTTTATAGCCACCATTTAGTTTACAGTGTTTTTGCACATATCTTTAAATTTAAAACAAGGGCTCTCAGAACTTTTATCTTTCTGGAATTTTATAGGTTTTCTAAAAAGTAGTTACGTCCTTTGGCTTTTTAAAATTTCATAAGCTATAACAAAATTACATTTATATTATTTTAACATTATAAAAAATTTTTAAGAAGCACAGCAACTACAGGAGTTCATGACAATTATACATTTGTACAATTTTAAGACTAAATGATATGCTTACAAATGGAGCTCTATTTAGCCAACATTTAATTTGTAATCCATATTTATTCAAGATTATGTCCTAATTAAAAACAGACAAAATGGCCATATTCAGAGAAAAGAAAAATAAAATCATTATGTTTCTGTTGACACTGCTTCAAAGATCAATGACGTGTCACAAATCTTGCTCTCAAATATTAAATTCAACAAACACGAAGTCCAAACACGCTTGCTGTTTGCTAGTAGACAGCACTGACTCAAATGAACAAAATCTCGAGTATATTCATTTTGGTGTTGTAATAATAATTTTGCTGATTGCTCTTTACTACTTAACACAATGGCATTGAGTTCATATTTTGACAATTTAAATTTTTTCTTTAAATAGGTTTCATTTACTGAGCAGAAATCTTCATTTTCCTAATTTAAAAGCAAACTTTACCAAGTAGAAAATATTAAGAATATATTCATCAATGTAGAGCTATGTATAAGGAAAAAGAATAATGTCTGAAATAATAAAGTGAAAAAAGCACACTAAAGAAAAATATAGGTGATATTCAATTTTTAAAAATTTTTGTAAAATAAGTATCTTGCAAATCCATAGAGGAAAGTCTAGAAAAATATGCACCAAACTGTTAAGTGTTATATGTACGGAATGGAGACCTGGATATTCTACTTTATATACTTCTAAATTAATATTTTGCATTAAACATCTATTATTTTAAAAATAATTTTAAGTGAATTACTAGGAACACAGTAATCTGCAAGCATCTAGAAATAAGCAAAAGGTTCCTATCTATACTATGATAAATATTTCTTGATTTTTTGAGAGTCAGTAAAAGAGACCCAGTTTTCTCTCTTTTTTGGGGGGCAACAGGTGGTGTGTGGTTACATGAATAAGATCTTTAGTGGTGATTTCTGAGATTTTGGTGCACCCATCACCCAAGCAGTATATACTATATCCAATGTGTAGTCTTTTATCCCGACTCAGTTATCTTGATTCTATTATATACTGCATCCAGAGCAGATGGATCCATGATGTCCTCTTTTCAAACATTCACTGAGACCAAAGCGTATTTTTCTCAGTGAGGTTCAAACCTCACATCTAAATGTATGTAAAATCTCGGCTGTGCACTGTGGCTCACACCTGTAATCTGGACACTTCGGGGAGGCCAAGGCAGGTAAATCACTTGAGGCCAGGAGTTCAAGATGAGCCTGGCCAACACAGCGAAACTCCATCTCTACTAAAAACACACCAAAAAATTAGCTGGCTGTGATGCGCGCCTATAGTCCTAGCTGCTCAGGAGGCTGAGGCAGGAGAAATCCTTGAACCCGGGAGGCGGAGGTTACAGTGAGCCGAGATCACACCACTGCACTCCAGCCTGGGTGACAGAGCAAGGTTCTGTGTCAGAAAGTAAAATAAAATAAAATGAAAAAATAAATGTATGCAAAATCTTGCTTTCAAACCACCAAACTGAAGTATAGTACTTTAGCTCTAAGCCTACAGATGTAGCTTTCTAAGTGACTGAAAATCAACACCTTACCAAATGTCACAACTCACTTTACATGCAGAGAAGCAGTGGTTACCTTGGTTATCAAGTTTTTCTACATGACTTTTCAAAATTCTCCACTGTTTTCTGATGCTGTTGGTAAGCTGCTCTCTCACAGTTTCACAGGAAAGATCCCACATACTCTCTCTGCTCAGTTCTCCGGCGTCTTCTTCAACATCAGAAATAACCTACAAGTGGAGAGAGATGAAGAGGAAAGGCTACCACCTTACAATGGCTTTAGATGCTCAGGCAAGTAGTCTTCAGTTTGATTTCCAGAGGGAGCCGCATCCGAATCATTACTGTGCTGTGTCTTATGCATATATGACCCAGTATTTAACATAAATGTCTTGGAAAAAAAAAATGACAGAGACTCCTAAATTCAGCTCTCTCTAAACCTGCATTTGAATCCAAATACAGTTAATGACAAGAGTCATGAAGCCGTCTGAGGAGATATCACTACCTGTCTAATGTGTTGGATGTTTTCACACGTTATTTAACCCTCAGCTCATTACAATGTAGGAAAACCGAGGCTTAGAGAAGCAGCATTACAACTAAGAGGCAGAACTTATATTTGACATTAGATCAACTTGTTTCTAATGCTAGGCTGCTTAAAGAAATGCATTTGTGAAATAATCTCTGAAGTATTTAATAGAAGCAACTGT
>NW_012117488.1:6848936-6878291 GCF_000951035.1 Colobus angolensis palliatus | reverse complement strand
GTAATTATTGCACATTTCTCAGATTGAACAGAACTCTGTAACCACAAAGTGGAAATAAAAAATTTGGCTGGGCACAGTGGCTCACACCTGTAATCCCAGCACTTTGTTAAGGCCAAGGTGGGAGGACTGTTTAAGCCCAGGAGTTCAAGACCAGCCTGGGCAACAAGATCCTGCCTCTAAAAAACCAAAAAAACAAAACAACAAACTCATTTTACCTGAATTTTCGGTATACGTTTTAGCTACAAGTAAGTAGGTCAAATAATAAATGAAACCTGGATGCTACCTAGGCATTCCAACATTACATCTTATTTCTGTTGCTATAATGCTTCAAAACTCTTTCCCTACAAAAATGAGAGAGAAAAGGGAGCTAGAAAAACGGATCTTTTAAAACTAGAAAATGTATTCAAGAGATCGTTGTTAGTCCACTTAAACATTTGAATTATGAAGAATTATACAGGATACTACCCACTGGCTGAGTAATGGGGGTGAGGAAGGTTTAATCACTGGAGAAAGATCTCCCTGATTTACCACATACTTTTGCTGACCGAAATCTGGTGATGAGACGTTAAGGTTGGACCAAAAACTGAAGATGCTGCAGAAGTAACGGACACTATGCTAACCTTTAAGAAGTATTAGTGAATGTTAAGAACTGACTAGAAGTGACAGAGTTTGAGATAAAAGGTTAACTACATATAAGAGGTCAAGCAGGCCTCAAAATGAAGAATGTAAAAGATATTCGGGAATTCCAGACCAACCTGACCAACATGGAGAAATCCCATCTCTACTAAAAATACAAAATTGGCTGGGTGTGGTGGTGCATGCCTATAATCCCAGCTACTCTGGAGGCTGTGGCAGAGAATCGCTTGAACCCGGGAGGCGGAGATTGTGGTGAGCTCAGATGGTGCCACTGCACTCCAGCCTGGGCCACAAGAGCAAAACTCCATCTCAAAAAGGCCTGGCGCGGTGGCTCATGCCTGTAATCCTAGGACTTTAGGAGGCCGAGGAGGGGGGATCACGAGGTCAGGAGATTGAGACCATCCTGGCCAACATGGTGAAACCCCGTCTCTACTAACACGCACACACACACACACACACAAATTAGCCAGGCGTGGTGGTGGGTGCCTGTAGTTCCAGCTACTCGGGAGGCTGATGCAGGGGAATCACTTGAACCCGGGAGGCGGAGCTTGCAGTGAACCGAGATTGTGCCACCGCACTCCAGCCTAGTGACAGAGCAAGACTCTGTCTCTTAAAAAAAAAAAAAAGAATATTCAAGTAATATTTTTTTTAAAAAGTTAAGGAATAAAAAAGAAAAGGTAAGTGCTGGGATGGGTTTATCAACTGGACTGATGCGTAATACCACAAAATAAATAATCCTCAAATACAGGTTTAAAAAGTAAGTTCTGGTACCTTGCTGTTAACCAGCATTTTCCATCAACATTATTTTCAGATTTTAATTACTAATGTGAACTTGCTGAAACCTAAGATTTTAACTTATATGTAAAGCAATTAAGTAAAATGAACTTTTCACCATTATGTGATTTTTTTTTCAGACCTCTGCATGTATTACTCCCGTTCTCTGGAATGCTTTCTCCATGTTTTTTTTTTTTTAACCTCAAAAATACTTATTTTCTAAGAAGCAGTGAAAACGTCACTTTCTCTGTGATGCCTTGATTGCCATTAACTGTTCTGCACACTGCACCACCTTATTACAGCACCTAATAATGTAATAATCACGTCTCCACATCTGTCTCTCCCAAAAAGAGCTTCTTGAGGGAAAAAGTCAAAATTTTTCCTTTCCAGAGACTAGAACATAAAGAACACTCAATAAATTTATGAACTGATTATTTGGTTCCCAAAGTTAACGAAAGTTTCACTCTGTGAAAAGTAGAGTACTTAATACTAAAACAACTGAAAGGATATTTGACACAGTGGTTATGATCGTGAGCTTTGGAGCAAGGTGGATTCAAATCCTAGCACTGTCACGTGTGATACTGGGCTAGTAAGTATTATGCCTTAGTTTCCTTATCTATAAAATGGGGATATTTATAGTATCTAAATCATCAAATTATATGAAATAATCTCATATGTTACAAGGAATATTATAAAATGAGACAATGCTTATAAAGCACTTCTTACAGTGCTTGACATGTATTAATTTCCTGGAAAATCATCTGCAGTATTTTTCAGGAAACGTCTGAAAACATACAGGAATAGTCTTTTTGGTTGTCACGGTAACTGAAAGTAGCATAGCAGTGAGTGTCCTATTCAAAATACCAATAGTGTCCCCATTGGGAATGCCTATCATATGTTTTAATTATTCTTATTAGCAATCTGAAGACTATATTAGAGAGGAAAGAGCCACTTACAGTTCCTGTACTATCATCTACTCTTTCTCTAGGTTTCTTCTTTTGGGGAGAAAGAAGGGAAATCATTTCCTTTTTCATCTGTTGAAGAACCTTCTTAAGTTCAGCATTTTCCATTAGGATTTGTTTCTGACGGTATTCATAATCATTCAAGAGAATTTTATACATTTCATCTTCATTCCTGAGAAAGAAACTGTCAGTATGAAAATGCAGGATAGAAGGAAGTCTGATTACATTTATCAATTTAAACTGGACTTTACCTGGCTTCAGTTTTACCAGTCCTCCAGGAGCCTCTTTTTCCATCAGCTCTCCCAACATAATTCAAAATGTCCATAGCTACAAACATGAACACAGAAAATTCTTACCATACATGCTTAAACGTCTAAAACTCTAATGCACTCTATACACATAAGCGGTGAAAGTGAATCTGGTATATAGGTTAGGATTTGGGCTTAAACAGCCTAATTTTCGAGTTTCTAGTTCCACCAGTTGGAAGCAATGAGATCTCGGCACATTATTTAACTGCTAAGCCTGTTTCTTCTTGGACACTGGGAATAACAAAAGTATCTACCAAAGAGTTGTGAAGACAAAGAAATAACTGTTAAAGCACCCAACACTGTAGAGTGAACACAGTATCTGGCGCATGGTAAGTACATAATAAATGTTACTTTATCATTATTAATTTCATTATCAGGGTTGGCTGATAATGGCCCACAGGCTGGCTGCCTGATTTTGTAAATAAAGCTTTATGGGAACACAGCCACATCTACTTGTTTACCTACTGCCTATGGCTACTTTTCCTGTTACAATGGCAGAGATAAGTAGGTGCAACAAATAAGTTGTAGATCCCATAAAACTGAAAATGTTTACTATATGCATCTATACAGAAAAAGTTTGCTATGCCCCGTTAACATTAACATCTTCATCTTCATCAAAGGAGTCAAAGCCCCTGGTAGTGTATAATATCTTCTGCCGCAGGTGGACATGGAAACATTTGGCATAAGAAGGAAATAAGAGTAAATTATTGTAATCTTAGAGTTAATAAAATCATTAAGAAACTGTCACTTCTGATTGGACCAGGAAACAGTTAGGCCCCTATAATGGAAGAGCTCTGTTTCCAGAACTAAATCCTTAATAAACTTCTCTGTATTACATTTTATACTTTCAGCATTTCGGCTGGGCGCGTGGCTCACGCCTGTAATCCCAGCACTTTGGGAGGCCGAGGTGGGTGGATCACGAGGTCAGGAGATCGAGACCAAGGTGAAACCCGTCTCTACTAAAAATAGAAAAAATTAGCCGGGCGCCGTGGCGGGCGCCTATAGTCCCAGCTACTCTGGAGGCTGAGGCAGGAGAATGGCGTAAACCCGGGGTACAGAGCTTGCAGTGAGCTGAGATCGCGCCACTGCACTCTAGCCTGGGTGACAGGGCGAGACTCCGTCTCAAAAAATAATAATAATAATAATAAAATAAAATAAATTTTAAAATATACTTTCAGCATTTCATCCTGCTTTTTAATTTTTTTTCCTTCATGAATGAACATGAGGCTAACTAACCTTAAAAACCAATGATTCTCCTAATGAGTAAGATTAACTCAGGATACCTAAAGCTTTCCAATCTTAACTGTGTATTACTGAACCTTCATTTCTATTTTTCAATAATTTAAAAAATAAAGTATTCGGCTACCTCCAACAGCTCTGCTGTAGAATGAGAGTGATGTAGTCAACACTAAACTGCTTGCTGACAGCAGGCAGAGTGTACCACATGACAGCCTGAAATGTATGCTCATCGCCCGTTTTTCAAATCTAAGGTAAGCCAGTTTAGGGGTGTCATGGTATAAATGTATGTTAGAGGACTACCTACAGTCACTTGGAAACCACTCTTCAATAAATAAATACACACACTTCTTGTGTCTCGTATTTATACCAGGCCAGTAAAACTGTATTGTAAAGATCTACTTTCATATTTCTTTGCTGTTTTTTTTTTTGAGACGGAGTCTTGCTCTGTCGCCCAGGCTGGAGTGCAGTGGCCAGATCTCAGCTCACTGCAAGCTCCGCCTCCCGGGTTTACGCCATTCTCCTGCCTCAGCCTCCCGAGTTGCTGGGACTACAGGCGCCCGCCACCTTGCCCGGCTAGTTTTTTGTATTTTTAGTAGAGATGGGGTTTCGCCATGTTAGCCAGGATGGTCTCGATCTCCTGACCTCGTGATCCGCCCGTCTCCGCCTCCCAAAGTGCTGGGATTACAGGCTTGAGCCACCACGCCCGACCTATTTCTTTGCTTTTTAATTTACACTATCTACTTGAAATTATCCACATATTTGGATGAACTGGTTTAAACTTTTGAAAAAGCCTACTATTAGCAAAAAAGTATACCTTAGACACACACACATGCCTAACTTTCAAAGTCCATCCTTTTGACTAGTTTCTCCAAAAATGCACAGCTAAACTTATTTAAAGGAACTCAAACTGACATGAACGATTTGGTCCAATGATAAATTTTATGAGGTCTACTCTATTTTGACACTCAGAAACTGACCCTGATTTTTAATATTATCAATTCTTTGATATGGAAAATTAGAATATCCTCTGGCTTAGTTTTTCTCTATGGATTAATTCTACACTGGTCATGTTAAAAAACACATGCAATTAAATAAAGCAAGGCAAAATGACTTATTTTCCACTAACCAGCTGTCTAAATTTTTTATATAAACCACTACCACTGAAAAGCAATTGTATAAAGCATGAAAATAACATTTCACGAGTTACTGTGTTCAATCCTTTTACAATTATCTCTAAGCATAGTATTAGCTAATTTATTCCCTTAGCTGATCTTTGCCAGCTGTTTACCTATTTTCTTATCTTTCTTGTTCATAACAAGTTGATGTAGACGTTCCTTCAGTTTATTATATTCACGCTCTTTTCTCTTCATATCATGATTATACTGAGTAGCTCGACTTGCAATGATATTTTGTAATTTTTGTACCTGAAAAAGGCATTTGCTATTATAAGCCCAGTTACAATTCATAAATTCGAAAGAGAAAAATCCTAAAATTCATCTCCCCATATAGGTTTTAAAATCCTAGGATGATTCTTCCTTATTTGTAACCAGTAGAAACCACTTTTTAAAATATTATATGAACCATATAAAGTTTAATTCTGAAATTTCTACAAGTGCTAATTTTCTGAATTATCTCCTGTACCTTTTACCTTACATATAGACTCTGAACATTTAAAAACCAGATATTCTTATGGAAGTATTAAAATGATTAAAGCTTTATCTGAGATAAACTGAACTCATCTGATCATTTTAAGTGAACTCCTTAAATTACTGACTTAAAAATCACTTATACTTTTTGTTAATCTGTGACAAAGTGAATTAAGCCTGTGGCACATGGCAGCAGGTAAGCAGGCTCATTTTTCTAATTAAAAACAATTCTCAAATAAGAGTAAGTCCAAACAGCAGAATAATCCAGTCCAAATATTTGCTGAGTCTGTATTACGTGCCAGACACTGCTGTTCAAAGTTCAGATCAATTACAGTTTCTCAGGCAGCTCCTGATAGAGTATGTCCTATTCTTTTATAAAGCCATTCCCAATCCCTGCTAGGGATTAACATGATTAACTTAATCCATACCAAAGATGAACTGTATTCAAACTGTTTAAATGTAATCAACAGATCTAGTCAGAATTGTCTGTGAACTCAAGGAAACATGTATAAGCAACCTTACAGTTTAAATACTAATTACCTACTTACTAAATATACTACTAAACAACAAATATGGTAAAACAAATCTATCTAAACCACTCCAGGGCTCTTTAAAGAAATACACTCCTCAGAAGTCTTTAATTATAGTTCAAACAACATAAAACACTGAAACTATTATATTTTTATAGTTATTAAATAGTCAGAGGTTATACTTTAGAGCAATAAAAACATAATGGTTTCTTCCTACAAAAATGAAAAAATAATATTTTGAAATGCATTAGTGCTATAGGTCCAAGTAACCACTAAAGTAGAAATTAGAATTCTGCTAAGTAACCACTAAAGCAGAAATTAGAATTGTATCTTTTGTGTCAGAAATTAGATTTTTAATGTGAACTGCTTCTGTGCCCATTTAATGAAGAAACTGCTTGAATAGATGAACAATGTCAGTATTTAAGACAGTGCATGCAAGAAGGGGCACCTCGGCTATCACGTACAGGTACAGCAGAGAATAAAAGATCCGCATTTAAAGCACTCTTGTGCCTAAGAAAAACCGACAGTGAACATGAGTCCAGGAAGGGCAGTCCAGGACACTGACTGTTACCAGCTATGAACTAATATCTAAGCCAAATGGATCCACTGGTGGCGGGGGCTGTGGTGGAGAGGGTTCCTGACCTTCCAGTTAAATACTATACACAAAGGTCTACCATACCAATTCGGGGAAAGATGAATAAATGGTTCTTTCTTTTTTCAAGTAAAGTGGATCTTATGGTCATCTCATATTACAAAGAAAACAAAAATTCACTTAAACTTCATCTGCAGTAACTGACAACTCACCTCATCTTTCTCATTCTTTAGTAGCTGATGCAAATTCCTGTTCTTACATTGTAACTGTCTATCTCTTTCCTGAAGCCCAATCATTTCCCTCCTGGAAGTTTCCAGTTGTTCCTAAAACATTTACATGTAATTCTGATTAAAATTAATAAAGGATTTAGAATAATTGAATCCTTAAAAGATCAGTAACAAGAAGTTATACATCCTACGGTTTATTAGTCAAAATCAAATGTTAGTGGCACGTGAAATGTTTATTTAAAGGAATTATTACAAAGTACACTATAAAATTATAACATTTAAATTTACACATCAAATTTTAATTTACATATCAAATTTTGTACATATATAAAAAAGTGCTTCAAAATGGATCCCTGGAAAGAGCATCACTCCATGATGCTGCCCCTGAATATTTTTCAAGTTTATTTTTAATACTTTTTAACACTTCTATACCACATTTTTGAAGATCTCCTCGAATACAGCAATGCCATCATCCTTCGAGAGTGTACTTGGCTTTGAAAAAGAAGCAAAAGTGATTTGGAGCTAAGTCTGAAGAAAAAGATGGGCGACCAAGCAAAGTGGCAACACGTCGAGTCACAGAAATGGGACTTCTGTGTGACACCACTTCTCCCTGCAGGTGGTAAAGTCTCTGGTAAAGTCTCTGGTAAAGGTACTTCCCAGAGAGGAATGGCAGCAAATCCAGAATTAGTATGAGACAAGATGCTCCTTTACAACTTACTGCATTTCCTGAGGAACTGTGCCAAGTTCTGCATGAGGCCACCCATACGGAGTATTTTTTAAATTGTACTAATATTTTTATAAAATTCAAAAGCCAATCAAGTTATGTCATAACCGACCATAAATAATAACTTGCACAATTTCTGTAAGAACAGATCTCAAGAAGATACAGAAAATGTAGGAGTATAACCTGGATAACTAAGGTTATCAATTTTTGGCACCCTTTTTTTGAATGTGTAAAACTTACTATTACTGCTAGGACAGATCAGTTGGCATGACATAACTTACAGGCACTAGGCCAGGTGATACGTAGCATATACATCAAATCAGAAATTCGCTCCGCGTGATGATCAACACTTTACCTGAACTCAGCGTCACCCCTGAACATCCGCATGCACCCCTCCTTCCTTTCTTAGTGAACCACATCATCATCCTCAGTAACTCAAGGCAGAGACCCCTGAATGGGGTCTTGAATTCATGACTCCTATTCTCCAAATTCAGTTTTTCATAAAATCCTACCCATTCTACTTCCTAAGTGTTCATCAGATCTCAATCTTACTTACTATCCCCATTAGCACTACCTTAGTTCAAGTCCAAAACCTCAGCAAAGGGTCACTAACAGGCATTCTTATCACCAGGGCTTTCTGAGCCCCGTAACTCCATCCCAAATTCAAGTCTGCAATTCCCCTATAATTTCTCCACCCCACTGCCAGAATATTTACACATTGTCTTCCTCCTGTTTACAACTCCTCAGTGCTTCACTGTTTTCATACAATTCCTTTTATACCATCTGGAGACAAGGCTCCAGTCTTACCTCATACCACTCTTCATACCCATCACATACTCATTGCAGCCCCAACAGAGATATTTGTGGTTCCTCTAAAGTGCAGTGATCTCTTACGCTGCTACACATTTATACAAGTCATATACTCTGCCTAGAATGACATTTTCAAGCACTAGCAAATTTCTACTCATTCTTCCAATCTCAGATCAGGTGTTACCTCTCCGTGAAGCCTTCCCTTGCTTCCTACCCCAAGAACAATTAGTGAAGCAAACAGTTATGTTTCAATATGTCTCCTTTCCCTGGACTGCAGTCTCCTCGTGAACTAAGACTGGGGTTTCACTCAACTTTGAAACTCAGTGCCTAGCACATACGCAATACATTTTTGTTCAACAAGTTGAATTAATCATATGCTAGATCTAGAAACTTTTCCAGATAGATTAGCAACTTTCCCCATTGAATACACATTTCTGTCCACAGCTGACTCAAAATAACAAGATTCTGGCCTAGGTCAAATCCCATATTAGAAAACATCCTGAAGAAACGGTCTCTGCTCTGGGTAGTCCTAATAAATGGGACCACTCCTTGAAGGAAAGACTCAATAGCCTCAGATCACCAACATATCATAATGATTTACTAGCTACTTATAAGACACATGGCCAAGGGTTACAACCTCTGGATCAGCCCAATCCTTAATAAGACCTTCCATAGTTCTCTCTGATCTGGATTAAAGTAGCATCCATAACTCATAACCTTTTCACAAGCCTGGGGGGCACCAACTACCCTTTCCAATCTACCACAGTTTCCCCAAGAGACATAGCTGGATCATCTCTACCCCTTAGGAATACAGGATGCACGAAAGCCTAAAAACATTACTACGAGAAAACACACTTTCATCATTGTGTATGAAACAAGAAGACAACATAAGACAGCATTATCAATGACAGGCTGGTAGGCACAGGTGCTCGTAAAGAGCGAAGATGTCGCTAAACCAATCCCCAAGTGTTTCTAGTGTTCCCATGTAGGCCAACTCTATGCCACATCATCACAGCACATTTCCTGCTAGGGGATTTTTAAATATTCTATAGAGAGGTCCTATTATTTTCTCACAGAGCTCGAAGATTCAAGATTCTGAGTGGGTTTTTTGATTGTTTTCTTAGACGGCGTGCGGTGGGGGAGGATGTACACAAAGAAAAATAAGGAAAAGTAAAGAGGCATGGACCAACAGATGAAAAACTAAAAGGAAGCTGATCATCTGACAGTATACAAACGCAAAGGCTTTGATTTTCACAAATCACAAAACCCAATATAGAATATTTAGGAAAAAATTTGACTTGATTTATATTACATCCTTAATAACATACAACTATAAGTCCCGACCACACCATGATTTTGAACACCTTGTTCCCTTCTCCCTGGATAAACATTTTTAAAATACAAATGAAAACATAAAAGGAAGAAAAAGAAAGAAATCAAAACAGAAACCAGTATCAAATATTCTACATTTTAAAGTTAGTAGGTTCAATGGTCCTGTGAAAAATACTTTTTTTAAGAGAAAAGCAAGTTTACTAAGCATTTTTCTATAGTCTTTTCCAGAGACTCAAGGCTTCTAAGAGAAGTTATCTAGTCTGCTTTAACTATTGAGCCTTAGCTCATGTGGCATCATAGATGCCTCAATAATATTTTTCTTGGAATTAACTTGTGCAGCCTCTTACAATAAGACTTTTAAATGAAGCATATACTTCCTTAACCAAGATTGGATGACAGAATCGTTATTTTATTTTCCCAGAGCATAGAATATTTCCTAACTTTTTACAGATTCAGCAAGTCATTAAACAGCTCAAAAAATTAATGTCATCAATATACTGCAGGTATTAGGAAGCAGATGTGTGCAAATTATAAGTTCACTTTTATTTACCTGTTTAAAAAGAAAACCGTAAAGCTTAAGAAAACCCTGAAATATTTAATAAAGTCAGTAAAAATTTATAGTATTCAATTATATAATTATGGCATCAAAACACAGATACGCAATTTCTACCTTAAGTTTTGAGTAGCAGCTCTGTAGATGGTCCATATCACTTCCCAGCTTCAAATTCTGTGTCTCCACATTTTCCTGAGCTAGAAGGTTCTTCCGCTGAAGCACAAGCAGCTCATTCATACAATTTAAAACAGCTACTATATTTAACTCTCTCTTTGTCTCTTTACCTTTGGATTCTTCATATAATGAAGGAAAACCAAAAGTAGTCAATTCCTGTTAGGAGAAAATGTTTTCTTAAAGTTGGTTACAGTTGAGGAGATACAGGTCAGAGGATATAAACTTTCAGATAGATAGGAAGAGTAAGTTCAATAGATCTATTGTATGACATGGTGACCTCAGCTAATAACTACGTACTATATTCCCGAAATTGCTGAGAGTAAATTCTACCACAAAAAATGATATAAGTATTTGAGGTATGTGCACTGCGCCATTTCACAATGTGTATTCTGAAACATCATGTTGTACATGACAAATATATATAAGTTTTGTCAATTAAAAACTAAAAATATATGTGAATTATTTTAAAAGGTTGGTTACTGGACAACTTAGTAAAAAAAAAAAAATCAAAAGATAGAAATCTTTTCTGAGAAAAATAGAAAACTATCTTGAAATAGTTAAGAAAATGGTCAATATCCCAAAGGACAAAGAGTTAAAAGGATGGGGCTCTTTTAGCCTCTGCTATAAATCTGTGACATGGAGCAAGGCACTTGGGTTTCTGCATCCATAAAGTGATGGCTAGACTCTCAGTGGAGGAGCCCCTGGGACAATGAGGAGGCCAGCCTGCTCCAGATAAAAAAGTTAGACTTGCTATCTCTAGATGAGATAATCACCAAGGTTGTCTGAAAATCTAAGTCTCAGGGGCACTATATAAACAAAAAACTTGTGTTTGACAAATGTTTTTCTCATAACTTTGATACATTCTATTATATAACATGATTTATGCTTTTTTTTTTTTTTACAAAAACATGTTACCTGATCAAGATATGAAATACTCTGTTCAATATTATCCTCTGTGCAGAAGGCACTGAAAAAACTGTGCACATTTTTTGATAAAGGTATTGAAGAACATAGCACTTGCTGTGAGTATAAACTTGATGGAGACATCTTTATTTCTGAGGTATATTGAGAGATAGTTTTGCTTTCTGAAAGAATAAAAGGCACTTATATAAATAATTTAGAAAAACGTATGTAAAGCTAACATAATCTCTATTACTAAAGACTTGAATTATATATATACACATAAACATAGATATAATTATACTATATACATATATATTTTAAGGTATTTTCAAATTAGGGCAAAGTCTCTTTTTTATGAAAACTACATACTTTTTTTTCCAAAAAGATACAAATAAAGTGGTGTTCTCAGCAGGCATGAAAATAAGTATTTTATAACCACTTGTCTCTCTTTAGTCACATCTTCAACATCTGCAGTAATTATTTTATCTTTTCATTGAAAAATTCACCTTTACAGTTTCTGCTTTAGTTTACAATTATTTAGACTTAGTTACCTGAAGACAGACCTCGATCTGTAACAGTCATCCAATCTCCCATAGCAATCTCTAGAGCCAGGATACCTGAGGAACTAGTTCAGCAGTTAAACATTTAGTCCAGCTGCTGTCACTCTTCTATGTAGGCATCTCCTTAAAAAGCAGATTATAGAATAATAGCATCTAAATTAAAATATGAAAGCCAATATAAACCCAATGCTTAAGAATTAGTTGCATGTGCTTCAAAACGAAGGATTTTGCAATATTTATTCCCATGCACAGAGATAGAACATGGTGTGTGTATATACACAGAAATATAAATAGTATGTAAGGATCAAGGTTAAAGGCTTCCCAAGTTCTACTGAGGTATTCGTATTACTTTATATACAAGACACATGGCACATGATTTGACTCAACATACATCTAAGGTATAGTATTGTACTAAGTAATATTTCCATATTATATCCTTTAAAATAAAATACAATTACTTATGTAGATGAGAAGATGAAAAACTTCTTGGCCAGCATTTCCATTTTTTTTGTTTTTACCAACTATATTGGCAAAACTTGTAAATTACAATTCCCAGTGTTGGCAAAGATGTAGAGAAATGAACACTTCCATATACTCTCTCCAGATTATAGCAATTTATACTACTACCAAGAAAGCTGACAATATGTATCAAGTCTTACAAATGAAAATATATTTTGATCCAGAAAATCTACTTCTAAAATATTATCCTAATAAAATGACATGTACAAAGATTCATCTAAAATTTGTTATTTACAATATCAAAAAAAAAAAATCACGTGCTTGTTTCCATAGAATGGCTAAAAAATATATATATTTATACAGCATTTAAACGTAACTGTTGTGTAGAATTAGATAGTTAACAAACAAACAGCCAAAACTACAAATGGTATGGACTAAGTATAAGACGCCCTTTCTGTTTCCATTTATGTTTTCACTTTTTTATAGAGACAATGGAAGAGATAAATATTTCTCCATCATAAGAAAAGCAATTCAAACGAAACTGTAAGTGGCAACTGGCAACTGATTTCAAGCTCAGAGGGAAGAGGAGGAAGGGTGAAGACTGTATGCAACCTGGGGAACACATGTCAATACTGTGGACAGCTGCTTCTTGGCTACAATAAATTGTGGTCAAGGGGAAAGCAGTTCTGTTGATCTTAGATGTTTTTATGAGATACTGGAACTCTGGATTTTTATGTGAAGTCTCCCAATTTTAAAATGTTAGTAATTAATTTTTAAAAAATCTCTATGTATTAAGTTATCCTGTGGGAAAGGGGAGTGCCTAGAGAGGGAAATGAGTGAGGCTTCTGGGGTGCCAAGACTTTCTACATCTTGATCTGAGATGTGGTTACACCGGTATACACAAGTTCAGTTCATCGAGCTGTACACTTTTTAAGATCTGTGCACTTGACTGTAAGTTATACCTCAAACAACAGCACTATGTAATAAGCCAAGTAAAATGTGTCTTTAGGCCAAATCTGGACTGTGGATCAAGAGTTCACAACCATTGTTCTGAATATTTAAGACTGTGGTAAAATATTCAAAATATAGTGTTAAATGAAAATTTAGGCCGGCTGCAGTGGCTCACGCCTGTAATCACAGCACTTTGGGCGGCTGAGGCGAGTGGATCACTTGAGGTTAGGAGTTTGAGACCAGTCTGGCCCATGTGGTGAAACCCCCGTCTCTACTAAAAATAGAAAAATTAGCCAGTGTAGTGGCGGGCATCTGTAATCCCAGTTACTCAAGAGGCTGAGGCAGAAGAACCCCTTGAACCTGGGAGGCAGAGGTTGCATTGAGCTGAGATCGTGCCACTGCACTCCAGCCTGGGCGACAGAGTGAGACTCCATCTCAAAAAGAAAAAAGAAATTTACATTCTTCTAATAAATACTAATTTAGCTCCTACTATGTGCTACTACATTTTTCTAGGCACAGGGGAGGCCATATGCTCTCAAGAAGTGAAGTTCATATTCTGATGGAGGTAGAAATAAATACCAAACAAGTGAGCAACAACTTAACAGAGTGATAACTAAAAGAAAATAAAACATGGTAATACAAGAGAGTATTAAGGTAGGGAGCATCTGGATCAGTGAGAGAACCTCCACTGAAACGGTGACATCTGAAGTGAATCCTAAATGATACAGAGTCAGCCACAAGAAAATCAATGACCAGAGCAGTCCAGGTAAAGAAAACAGCAGATACAAAGACTTAAGATGGATATTAACGTGTTATGGATGAAAAACAGAGAGAAGGCCAGTATATTTGAAGCACAGTAAGAAAGGCTACAGCATAGGACGTCGGATTTCCTCTAAACTGCAATGAAAATCTATTGATGTGTTTCTTGTAGGTAGGAAAGTAACATGTTCTCTTTTATGCTTTAAGAAAGATTACTGTGGCTACTCTGTGAGTAGACTATAGGTAGGCAATTGTAAAAGCTGGAAGAAATCAGGAGGCTACTACAATAGTTGAGGCAAGACAACCAGTGTTAAACTACAGTTCTAACAGTGGAAGCAGAAACAGGCAGATGAAATAGGGATGTGTTCTGGAGACAGAACCTTCAGGACTCAAAGATGGATTGAAATGTGGGCAAAAAAGAAACCAAGGATGATTTCTAAATTGTAGAGCAGTACACAATATATACTGAGACAGATGATGTTATATGTCTATTACATGTTATGATGTTACACACACACATATACACAGGAAGTAATTCAGTCTGGCAATGGTCTTTTGCCACTTTTCTACTCATGTGCTTGGTAAGGAAGGGCACCTTGAACTATTTTGTTCTTCCTACTGTCCTTAAATGGGTGTTAGCAACAGGATGAGAAGGATAAAGACTGAGTCTGTACCAACTAAGAAAGATACTGATTTTACTTTTGGCTTTCTGAGATAATCACTATAAGTAAAACAGAATCCAAGAGACAATAAACCCTTCTACTCTAATATAACTCAGCTTTGGGTAAATTCCTTAACCTCTCTGAGCCATTGTTTCTTCACAGGTAAATTACCATAACAATGAATACCTCCTAAGTTTCCCAAGAGAAAAGTCATAAAGTATTTAGCACACTGCTTGGCACAGAAGAAACACATAAGCTAATATTAATCACCATCATCATCATCTAGACATAGGGCTATTTGATATAAATGACAGGCTTCTAAAACCTGTAACAAAATGCACCACTGCTCCTAATAAAGGTTGAACACAAATTATTAAATGATCTAGAGACAGATATCTTTATAAAGACACAGTACACAGTGAGTTAATTTCATAATCAACTGGTTGGGGGAAGAAACAAGATCAGAAGAAAACAGTAATAGGTACCTTTCCAATTTCTTTGTGTTCTTAAGGTATCTGTAAGACAATAGTGCTTTAAGTGTCTTTTCTCGTCATACAGAAAGAACACCAAAATGTGTCTATTATATACCCATTCTTTAAAATTGTAAATTAAGTCAGTTACCCTTTCTCTGTGAATTTAGCTCTCCTGTGCCTACAGGCTAGACAGTGAATTGTTCCCTGCCCTACTGATACAAACTTTGTAAAATGTTTACAACGAAAACCAAAACCCCATTTTGAAGTCCTATGAAACAAAAAACTTAACTAACAGTATATGATTTCACACAATCTAAAAGTTTCCATGAATCCTCTTCTGTTCAATGATGTAACAATTACATGCTAGGAGACTTGTGATAAAAGAAAAGTTACCCGACCAGTTTTTCCAAGAAAGGGGACTTACGACTCTTTATCAATACATACCCTAAAACTAAGTAGTAAATTTAAGCATTTTAGTAGAGATGGGGTTTCACCATGTTGGCCAGGCTGGTCTTGAACTACTGACTTCAAGTCATCTGCCCGCCTCAGACTTCCAATGTGCTGGGATCAGAGGCGTGAGCCACCACACCCGGTCAACTCTGTGCTCTTTTCATTCTATCACTATTCAACCTTTCAACTTTGTACACATAAATCTCTATCATGCATGCACATCCAACTGAAAACAGAATATAATCAAAATGATTTCCACTGTTTCTTTAGAAGACTATGTTCTGGCCGGGCGCGGTGGCTCAAGCCTGTAATCCCAGCACTTTGGGAGGCCGAGACGGGCGGATGACGAGGTCAGGAGATCGAGACCATCCTGGCTAACACGGTGAAACCCCGTCTCTACTAAAAATACAAAAACCTAGCCGGGCGAGGTGGCGGCTGCCTGTAGTCCCAGCAACTCGGGAGGCTGAGGCAGGAGAATGGTGTAAACCCGGGAGGCGGAGCTTGCAGTGAGCTGAGATCCGGCCACTGCACTCCAGCCTGGGCAACAGACCAAGACTCCGTCTCAAAAAAAAAAAAAAAAAAAAAGAAGACTGTGTTCTTATAATCCACTTTAAATGAGTTCATTCAGAGCACACAGTTCTCACTGGAACTTATATATTACTTAAATTGAGGCACAACTGTAAAATTGGTCTCTGCTTGGCCACAAAACAATAGCTTTTTCTTGTTTATACTTCTCTATCATAAATATTAACACAACATTGAAACTAACTTTACAGACCTTTAGCACAAACATCTTGTGGTTCTGGTTAATCACACCTGTTTTTTTCCATCAGAAAAGTTCCTTGGCTAGCTATCTTTTTCCTTCTAACCCAAAGATGAAGAGGTTCTCAATACACAACAATACCTTGTAGAACTTTGGGTAAGCAGTCTCTAAGATGGCTCTCGGTTATTTCTGCCTCCTGATGGACATGCCCTTGGGTTATTCTTGGGTTATTCTGTTCCTTGAGTATGGGCTAGATTTACTAACTAGCTTCCAACAAATAGAATATAGCAGAAGTGAAGGGATTTCACTTCCAAAATTAGGTTATAAAAAGGCTGTGGCTTCCATCTGAGGTTGTTTTTTATTCCTTGCCCTCTTAGATACCTCTTCCTGGGGAAAACAAGCCATCACATTGTAAGCAACTCTATGAGAGGTCCGTGTGGCAAGGAACTGATGTCTGAGGTCGACAGGACCTGAGGCCTGCCAAGAGCCATACAGGTGAGTTTAGAATTAGATTTTACCTCAGTCAAACCGTGCAATGACTGCAGCCCTGTCCAACACCCTGACGGCCTAGTGAGACACCCTGAGCCAGAGCACCCACCTAAGCTGTGCTCAGATTCCTGACTCATCTGTTGTAAGCTGGCTGTTTAAGCTGCTAAATCTCAGAGTAAATTTGTTATGAAGCAATAGATAACTCATACAAGTTTTTAAGTATGTATGTTAAATATATATAAATTTATTGAGAAATTCCTGAGTCCCTTCTAAAACTTACACCATAATTGACTGAAACATAACTAAAAACGATGCCATCCGCTACAAATGCCGCTGATCAGGTTTTTAACAATGATATCAACCAGTATTACAATTAATCATTCCATGCTATTACAGTTAGATGCCTTCCCCACTAGTTTATGAACTTCTAGAGGGCAGGGAACGTATGCATCTTTGTAGCCAACAGTACCTGAAACACAGCAGGTGTTCGGTAAATGTTCACAATACGAACTGAGTCCCACATACGGCACACTCACTCAGCCTGTGTGCCTCCACCGGTGCTTTCTTCTCGCACCTATCTCAAAACTAATGCTTTTACAAAACAGTGCACAACCACCGTTCCCATCAGATAACCTTCTCCAACTACTCCAGCCCACAAAGCTCCATCTCTAAGCCCTCCACATACCTGGTTTGTTTCATCTTTCCCAGCCACACTCTCCAGTACCACACATTTTACATTTCTGTATCCCCTCCCACTAAACTTAAAGGATGGCGTAATCAATGAATATTCAAAAACTGATAACAAATTAACATGTTCATTCTGGCAGGCAGAAGTGGATAAAGGAACAGAGCAATGGAAAAGTAGCAAAAGAAGAGTCAATCCTTTAGAGAAAAAAATTACTCTCAATTCCCATTTGTCTTTTCCTCTTCACCCCCAAATCTCTGCAGCCACAAACTGAAAGAGAGCTCCGCAGAAACACGGTATCCTGATTACAAGATTTCCCTCACAAAGTACACTACTTTAAGTGTTCTTTTCCAACTCACTTGAAATTCAAACTTGAGAAGGTGCAAATGCCTACCTACTCAGAATTCTACAACAACTGCAGTTAACAGAAAATAATAGCTTTCCATTACACAGGGACATGGTAACTTAACACCATCTGGGCTTCTAAGTATTGCACAGAATTTTTCACAAATAGAGCTAACTGAAGTCTTTGCTAAAATCTCACAATGTTAGAATTACCAGACTGTTGGGTTAAGAAGATAAAACTAAGTCTTGTAACATTAGTCCTATCTTACAAATTCAGTCCTAAAATTTAAGAATTGTCAGTATTGACTCTTAAAAACTAGACATATTACAATTATTTAAAACTGTAATACCACTTTCAACTATGATTTTGTTATAAAGGAGACTGTAGCTTTGAATTCCATTAGAAATATCTCTGCACCTTAAAATTGTTCAGATGCGCACATCAGTACAGAAACACATTAAGTCCAACCTCTCAGAAAATCTACTCTTTACGAATTTAAAATCTAAATTATTTCTTCTGAGTGGTGTAATTTCATAGATATTTTCCATAGAAAAACACTCTTCCTCATAAATTTAAATATACATGAATGGTATGAACTCAAAAACTGATACTAATAATGTGCCTTCCTGATGTTTTGTGGCCAATAGAGGATTTGTAGTTGCAAAGTACAGTGCAAACAACGCAAGCCTCAGAGGCCCGGGTCAACAGACTGGGTCATATCTTGACGAAAACACTTATTTCCAAGACTCTCTCTCCAAGATGGTTTCCTCACCTGTTAAAACGGGGTGATGATAATCTACTTGTTAAGGTTGTGGGTATTTAACGGAGTAAGAGGTGGAAAACTAAGTACACTATAACTAGGACACAGGATACTGGTTTAATAACACATGTGCCAGGAGCTATTCTAAATGTTTTACGTATATAATTAAGTCAATCCTCACAACAACTTCGTTATTTTTTCCCTTTTACAGATAAGGAAATTGTGGCAGAGAGGTTAGGTAATTTGCCCAAGGTCACAGAGCCAGCAAGTGGCAGAGGCAGGATTCCAACCCCCAACCCCACATTGGACTGCAGAGCCCATTCTCTTAACCATCACGTATTGTTGCTTCAGTGGGTGACGGGCTCAAGAAGCAGCATCTCCTACCACCACTCCTTTAAGAACCAGTAAAGACAGAACTCAATCTATCTCCCAATTGGGCTCAGACTGCATAAAATAGTGTGAGCACACAAATTATGGTACAATAATTCATGTGTATCTCTGGGTTGAGGGATATAATCTCAATGAAGCTCCTGGCCAAAATCTGCCATTAGACAGCTGTCCTCAGCTTAGAAAGCAGGGAGCTACATGCTGTTCTTTAAATTCCTTATGTATCTTTGAACTGATCACTGCTGTAGTATGAGAAACAGTACAGTAAAAGAGTTAAAATCCAAAGTTAGACCATCTGGTTCCAAACCCTGGCTTCTACACTTACAAACTAAGTGGTCCTGAACATAAATCTTCTCTGGGCCTCACTTTCCTCATCTGCAAAAGGAGAGTAAAAGCAGTTTACCTCAAAAAATTATGCGGTTACATAGTAAATTTATTTATCAAATTTCTTTAATAATTTTATTAAATAAGCTTATGCATGTAGAGGGCTTAAATAAAAGGTCGTGGGTACACAGTAAGTGCTCAATAAATGTTAGCTATTATTAGCTATTTTACTCTTGAAAAGGCTTCCATGATATTTTGTTAAGTAATGTAAAAAAGTTACAAAACCATATCTAACATGAGCTTATTTAGTCCTTAGAAAAAAATAAAACAAGTGTCAGTAGATATGTACAGGTGTAAATTCTGCTCTATAAACACTAAAGTTTTTATAAGGACAGAAAAAATTGCAAGGAAAAACCAACTTAAAAAACAGGGAAAAGGCAAGGGCAGGACTTTCATTCCTTTATGTACTTTCATGCACAAAAATGTAATTTTTACTTTACTGTCTTCCAAATTTTCTATAAATGAATGTGTTTTTCATACAAAGAAAAAAGTCTATGTTTTTAAAAGGCAATTATGGTGATGATAAGCAGAGGAAAACGGGGATAAACGGCACCATTCTCAAATGCCAAAACTAATGGTAGAATGGCATGAGTGATAAAAAATTCATAAAACGGCAAGCAGCCCTGTCAGGCAAAAACTGGTTAGAAAATTATACAAATGTCCTCAAGTTTTTTAAGATAATCAATTATGTAAGGGAAATAGCTCTTTACCAGAGATCAGTAGTTTGTTGTTTTAGAGGGCAATTCCAACAATTAACAAATATTTGAAATGTGTAAATCTTCCCACTAATCTTCCCACTAATCAATTATACTTCTAGGCATATAAGAGAGCAAGCATAATATATATTGAGGACATTGTTGAATTGCAGTATTACTTGAAATGGCAAAAACTAGAGACAATCTTAATATCCATCACGGACAAACCGTTAAAAACCAACACATATGGTACATCCAGTCTATTCTGGGATTATTAAAGATTAAAGCAAATCTGCATGTATAGCACACAAAAAAAGAAGTTACAGGTTAATTACAACAGTATGATCACCATTTTTTGTTAAATCAAACTACCTATACATATTTAGGGGAAAGTTCTGGAAAAGTTACAAACTGTTACAAATGACATTCCTGGGGATGGAATGATTGGGTATAGGGAGGGGTGGAAGGCCAGGGCTTTCACCTCTTCCACAGTGTATCTTTATATAGCCTGAATGTTTTAGGAGCATGTATTATTCTGTAAAATTTTTAGCGGCAGAGTATTCAAGCACAATTAAATGAGATAATGTGTGAAAGTACTCTTAGCTCAATCCCTGCCTTTGAGTGGAAATCTCAACTAAGACAAATCCCACCAATCAAGTACACTTCTAGCACCTGTTCCACATATGCACACATACCCATGAGCAAGGGTAATGCAGTCTTCACTTTTGTGGGAATGTCTGTGGGAACCTGGCCCATCGGGAAGACAGGAAACAGAAATGCAGAGGCCAGCCCTTGGAGTACTGGCAGACCCGGCAAAAGTGAACTCTCCCCCTGGCTTAATGAACAATCCAACCTTGGTAGGAGGAAAGAGGGAAATTTTAACTATTAACACTCTCTTCAAAAACAAATGCTCTTAATCTTTCAACCTTCGATGAATGTAACTCAGAAGGTGCATTTCCGCTTCAAGAGAGCAGCTCACAAAGTTAAACACAGTAGGGACTTAATCTATGTATACCATCTGATATTCCATTACACACTGACTTTGTATTGCTAATGTTTTCATCTGTTTTGGAGTTGGCTGCCAATTAAACTATTAGTTTTCCAGGGTGCTGTCACTTCAGGGAAGCTGTACAGGGGACTGAGAGAGCACTGGATTGAGCAGCATCAGAGGCCACGGTTCTCAGCAACATTTCTATTATGTACTGAGCAACCTTGAACCGGTCATAATTTCTTTGAGTTTGTTTCCATATCTGTAAAATTATGAAGTCAAACTAGATGACCTTTAAAGAATTTCCAGTTCTATTATCTTTTGATTTTTACATTTCTCATGGGACCCCATATGGAATTGAGTACAGCTATTTATATCAAAATTATTTTTTCTTTTTTTTTTTTTTTTTTTGAGACGGAGTCTCGCTGTGTCGCCCAGGCTGGAGTGCGGTGTTGTGATCTGGCTTACTGCAACCTCTGCCTCCTGGGTTCAAGTTATTCTCCTGCCTCAACCTCCCGAGTAGCTGGGACTACAGGCGCATGCCACCGTACCTGCTAATTTTTGTATTTTTAGTAGAGACGGGATTTCACCGTGTTGGCCAGACTGGTCTTAAATTCCTGACCTCATGATCTGCCCACCTCAACCTCCAAAGTGCTAGGATTAGGCGTGAGCCATCACTTCCTGCCTTTTCTTCACATTTTTATAACAATGTGCACACATTGTCTTTACAACCCAATGTTTAGCAAATGAGATTCTATCTAGTTTTAATAACAATAATTTATTAACCATGCAGCACTTACTTGGAACACTTTTAAGCATTTTATGTGTATGAACTTATTCAATCTTACAATGATCCAAATACTTTCCCCCATTACAGATAAGGAAAACTGAAGCCTGGAGTTTTCTTGACCTAGGACACAGAGCTAGAACATGACAAAGCCAAAATTCAAACCCTGGTAGTCTAGCACATTTAACATTACACCCTACTATCTTTCGTACAGGAGAGGGGGAAGTATACAATATTCAAGCTGCTTTTTCTTTTTTTAAGTTTTGGGATACATGTGCAGAACGTGCAGGTTTGTTACATAGGTATACATGTGCCATGGTGGTTTGCTGCATCTATCAACCCATCATCTAGGTTTTAAGCCCTGCATGCATTAGGTATTTGTCCTAATGCTCTTCCTCCCCTCAAGTTGCTTTTTCAAACTGAACAAGTATTCTCTTCTTGACCACCTCACCTGAAACTAAATTACAATCAAATAATTATGCCAACTGAATAACTGGAATGGGAACTATGCAAAAGCAGACAAAATATTAAATTCTGTATACGTAACAATTCAAAAAAATTTTTGAAAAATCTAGCAAATATATTGCCAGGCTTTCCCTGCACTGCCATCCCTTCTCTTTGTGCTTCTAGAACACTTAATATGAACTCTATTACAGCACAGATCTAACAGGAATATAATTTCTCTCCCACCACCTCAACTGAGTTCTTGGTTGGCAAGCTTGTCAGCATATTCTTTGTACCCCATTTTGGTATTAGGCATCATCACTCATTCAAGGTTGGAGCCCAGTCGAGATTGCTGAACAAATGTCCAAGTCCAAGGACGTATTAGTGTAAGGTTTGCTGCTGTCTTAGTATGATAGACAAGTCAACACTTTGGCCATGCTGCAATTTAGAAGGGCTTACAATCTAATCTTGATTGGTAACAGCTCAGAGAAGGAGCAAGGTGATTCAGGGTATGAATCAAGAGCCTGGCAATTTAGAAACTGTATCAGTTTCAAATTCTTCCAATGTACACACAGCAATAGCAGCAATCATATTCTTAGTAGAAGATTATTAAGAAAAAAGAAAAAAAGAGTCACTTTTTAGAAGTCTATCAACTTTTAAGGTTAAAAGTCAGCTAAGAAGTCCAAATCAAATTTTTAAATTACTATCTATTGGTATTTCACTCGTCAAATAATGAAATGGTAATAACATCTACTAAAGGCACTGGAAATAACAAAGAAACCAAACATAATTAATAAATCTACTCTTCATTTTTTTCAATGATTTAGCCCAAATTCAATCATTGGTTATAGTTCTCAATGTATGACCCTGGGACCAGCAGCATCAGTATCGCCTGGGAACTTGTTAAAAATGCAAATTATCAAGTTCCGCTCCAGACCTACAGTTCAGAAGCTTCAGTGGAAGGACCGAAAAATCAGTGTTTTAGCAGAACCTCCACCTAATTCTGACACAAAGTTTGAGAATCACTGCTGTGTTCTATAGAATGTTGTTCAATATAAATTAGCATTCTATTTATATGCACTTTCAATTAGAGAAAATCAAAAAGGAATTCTTATCTATGGGTCCTACAAAATGGGTTCCAAGAATGATATAAAAGTGTTCTAAAGCACTAAATGGAGGTTGAGAATAACAGGCCTAGGGAATGCCTGGCTAAGCAGCTTATTAAACCTTGGAAGATGGGGGAAACTCTGAAAAACAAATAGTTCATCAGCTGAATATTCATTTATCCTATTAACATACTCTACAACCCAGCAAGTCCACTCCTAGTGAAACCCAAGAGAAACTCTTGCCTATGTATGCCAGGAGGTGTGCCCATAAACAGCAGCATTCTTCACAATAGCGAGCAGCACACGAGTATCACCCTGGAAACAACCCATATACCACCAAGAGGAGAATGGATAAATTATGCCATATTCACAAAATGGAATATTATGCAGTAATCAGAAAACTTCAGTGACACATAATACAAATCTCAGTATTATAAAATGAAAAAATGTTCAGAAGATAGGGCATGTAACATATACCGTTTTAAATTATGTGATGCAATAAAACCGTAATTTAAAAGACACCAAGGGAGTGATGGCTATAGGATTCAGTAAATAGTTGCCTCAGGTGAGGGAAAGAGGAAAAAGAAATGGAGGGGCCCATAGGGTTATGCAGAGGGTTAGGTGGTGCTTATTGTATTATTAAAACTATAAATGCACCAGTTAAACAAATGCGTCATGAGCCAAGGAATATAAACTAATTCTTTACACCTGAAGTCCTTTAAAATGCTTTAAATACATATATATAATGTTCCTCAAATATTTCAAACAATTCTAAATTCTACCCAGTTTGACTGTGGAGGCACCAAGAGCCCTGGGTCCTTGGCCTTACTGCCAACTCAGGGGTTAAAATGTTTTGGGCCCCAAAACCCAAAGCCAATGACCCTCTTCCTTTAAAAGTACAAGAACAGGCAATTTGGGCTCGAGTTTCAGAGGATCTATGAAGCCATCCATTTGCAAAGGATCCACGGATAGCAAGTTAATAACTCCTGTACTAGCTAATTATGTGAAACTGGTAGGAGAGAAGCTAATGATGAATTCAAGAGCACCTAATGCATGCCAGATGGGGCTCCATCAGCTGCACCACTTAACCCTCACACTAGCCCAAGGAAGGAGTCAAGATAGCACTGGTTTATTGATGGAAGAAACTGAGGCAACAGATTAGGTAACTTACAGTTACAAACCTGGAAGACAGAAATAAAATCCAGCTATTCAACCTGGAAAGACTAAAAACTAGCTATTTATGATTCCAAAGCCTCACAGGCCTGGTTTCCTCCTGACACTCAACAAATACGCTGAGCAAATGATATCAATTCTCTGAGCCTATCGCCTCATTACAAAACAACCTGGCTAATGATGCGTTGTACTTACAGATTATTTCTATGATGATGGCTTGCTTTTACAGTCTAGATCCTATGCAGGGAGATATTCCTAAAATTTGGCTATAGAATAGAGAATCAAATAGAAGGAGACACCTTTCAGATAGGAAACCACAACCAGACTACAATTAACAGGCAAATGAAAAGTACATGCAGTGGCTGGAACCCATCTTGAATTTTAAGTATCTACTGGACACTATTTAAGCTCTATATACGATTTTAAAATCGTATGTAGTCCTACAATTCTTTTAGAACAATATTTCTCTACAAATCTTCTCCAAACTTAATGCTTGCAAAATAAGTTCTATTTTTTAGTACTGTGGCACAAAAATATATTCTCAGTGCTCACTGTATGCCAAGAACTATAGATAATTTAAATACCTTTTTGCTTTTTATCTTTTTTTTTTTTACAAAAAGCATACAATACTTTTATAATCTGAAAAAAAACCTTTGAGACAGATATCATAGTAAACTGGGCAATTAATGGTCAGGAACCAGATGGCTGACTCAGTCAGTGACTGAGGATAGCGAAGAACAGGTAAGAAATAATTCAGAAGTTGGACTGACAGGACATGGTGACAAGTATACAAAAGGAAGGCATTTACTCTCCCATGTAAAAAACCTGTCTTTGGCACCTGACAGACAATAGTGTCATTTAGATAAAGGGAACAGAGCAGTAAGGTTAGTAAAACTGGGTTTGGGCAAATGTGTGGAGATAATGAGCTTTGTGCAGCTTACTGGGTTTGGAGATGCCCTCATGAGACATTCACACAGGGCTAAACTCTAGGCCTAGAACTCACAAGACATCAGAGCACGTTTAGATAGATGAAATTCACAAAGAAACAAGGGGCAGGAGAACGAACTCCGAAGAACATCAACATGAGTAAGTGAAGGAGACCTGGACGCAAGAGATACAAAGAGATGGGGGAACGGACTTCAGGAAAGCCAAGGGAGAAGAGATTTAAAGAGGAAGGGTGATACATGGCAGCAAATGCTATAGAATGGGCAGGTTTTTAATTTAAAAAACGTGTTGGATTTGGTGATTAGTGACTTAATGACAAAGCTGAGGGCTAAAAATGAAAATCAGACTTCAGAAAGATGATCACCAAATAAAAGGAAAATCACTTGTTCAAGAATCCAAGTTTAAAAGAATGTTAGTTTCTCTGAATGTACAGGCTTTATTAGATGCTCATGGACAGATTTAACATGACAAAAAAAAAATCCTGCCTTTAAAGTCAGTTCTTATTCAATTACAGCATTTTTATATCAAGTAGAACTATTACGTGCTCAGTAAGTATGAGCTATTTTTCCAGGGACTGTTCTGGATACTAACCTATTTTTCTAATCACACCCCTCCGAAGTAGGTATTGTTATCATCCTTCACAAATGCGACAACCAGGGTACAAGATCACATAGCTAGTAGTATGGTAGATCAAATGTGACTCAAGAGAATATGAGAAAAGGACATGTGTGAAGCAAGAGTTAAAAGACAAGAACTATAGTTACGATTGCTCTGAATGTTTAACTGCTTGTAGTTTAATTTCTATTTAAAAACTTATTTTTGCTAATTTGAAAGACTATTTCTTCTCTCATCTCAGAATCCTACATTGCTAGAATCTGACATTTTTATGTCTGACACCCAGATTCTGTACTGCATTATAATTGTGTTATTTCTCCTACTGAATGCAGGTTGCTTGAAAATGGGGAAGTATCTTATTTAATTTGTATCCCTATTCTTCCAGTCTTAAAAGTAGAAGATACTCAAGAAAGGTCTGTTGTATAATTATTTCTGCTTTTCTACAGTTTCTGAGGGCTTCAGTAAAATATACCTCAAGTCTAATTGCTGTGTGAGACTCCTGTCTTTCAGATATTATTTGGATTACGCTCAATACGTTGTGGACCACTCAAAATGCTGGTTTTGGTGGAAATATCCTTCTAAAGTAAAAATCAAATATAATTCCCCTTCATAAAACCCTCTGAAGGTTCCCTGTAACCTACTGGTCAATGTTCACAGCACTGTTCTACAGCCTTATTAATATGGCAATCCCACCCTGGTCCAACTCTACCAAGCCACCTGTAACTCCTCAACTGTACACTGCCGCAGAATGCACCAGCTGCTTGATGAACTCCACGTTCTCTGCCAGACACAGCTGAAATTCTCATTCTTTTTGAAAGCCTTCCTATATCTGCTTTTTGTGAGGTTTTTTTGCTCTCTCTCTCACTATGCTGATAATTTCCAAAATACAAATTCCTCAAGGCAACACTCATCTTTTTAACCTCAGGTCAGGCCAAGTAGCAACTTACTAAGCTTTTAACGAATGTTTATTGAAAGAATTATTAAACCGTAATTCAGTAAATCTGCTGGTTCTACATATAACATTGGCCCACAATCAAAAGGCACAATTCTAGGATGTTTTACATTACTAATAATGAATGGTGTGTTTCTCTATTCTATCTCATCCCACAAACTCATGAATTCAAGATAACGTGTACCTTCACTACTAGCTAACCATATCGCCATTACCAAAGCCACAAAACAAACCCACATCGTATCAAAACCTCTTTGTGTCATGAGCAAATGGTGAAACCAATAAGGCATGTTCACAGCTATTGTAAAAGACATGGAAAAAAAAAACTTTAAAATCTTTGAAAGCGATCCAACTTAAGCATGTGAAATGAATTAAAATCACACAATTTTGGGGCGGTGTCTTTTCATGCATCTAATTTCTCTAGGTGCATATTACACAGAAGGCACTCAAACGCCTACTTTATGAAACCGGTGTCACGGCCTGCTTTGGCCAAAGAGCAGACTGTCAAGTATTAGGAGATCCCAAGTATATAATCGGACATTGTGCCAGACGTGAGGTCTTTAGCAAACAGTTTCAGCATAACATTTAGCTTTCTCATATATCTGCCTCATTATGTTTAGAACATAATGTGCTTTAACAAGTCTTGTCACAAGGCACAATGTGTTATGAGGAGATCTCCACATTTCATCCTAGAATAAGTCTTCACAGTTATCTTCAAGCTGTCTCACCCACGTTACGTAATCCATGAGCTTTATTATCTTCCCTGTACAGCTGGGGAACGAGAAAGGAAGGAAGGGTACAAAATGACTTGGTCTAAGAGGTTCAGCCAGTCACTAAAAGAGCTTTCGTTTTAACTATCAGTTCCTAACCCTCTTCTCAAAGAACCGTTTTGTTTGAGAAACTTTCATTGACAGCAGGCAAAAGTGTTAAATTAGCTATTAGGTTTCCTTACTTGTTTAGTGTGAATGAATAACCTAAGCTTCCTAGGCCTGTAGGTTGATAGTTTTAGGAGAAGAGATTTGATGGATCAAGTTTTGCCGAATGGATCCAAATTCATAAATCTACCTCTAACTTCTAAATTTCAAGATAGCTTGACGTAAACTTTAAAGGCATTTTTCTCTCCAAATTTCTAATTCTTTACAAATTTTATTCAGTCTCTTAAATGAGTGAACTCATACCAACCTGTCTAGTTCAGGATCAAACTGTAGGACTACCAGAATTTTCTTCTACCCCACAGTAAGCCAAACCCCCATGAACCATGAAAGCCTCCATGACATCCATCACCCACAGCCAACTCTATACCTTGACTCTAATCTGAATTGTTAGGGAGCCCAGGAAGTTTAAGAAGCCTCCACCCTTACACTTCTAAATCACCCTCTTTTCTAATCATCAATCTATTACAGCGTCCAGAAAAGAGAAATCTCAATTCTCTCAGATTCAAGAACTTTATCAGCGTTGCTAGAAATGGCAGTTTGGCATTTACAACGATAGGTCCTGAAACTGGGAAATAATCTAAAGATTCCCTTATTATACGTGCAGACAGCAAATTATTTAGTACATTCTATGTCCTGGGCCCAAGCGATTTGCCTAACTGGGCAATTAACATATAACATAGGCTCAAAAAAATGTGCCGGGAGCTCACAATTCAGTTTACTGTCGTTAACTACAAAATTCTAAACCAAAGTATTTTCACACATGCCTGCTTCTTGGATGATATAAATTCTTCCCCTCGACTTTTTACTGGACCACTATCGGGGTTCTCCTCCACTGCAGCGGCCACCGGCCACCCAACAACTGGTTCTGAAGACTGCCTCTTGCGGCTGCACTAGCAAATCGCCAAACCCCGCATGCTCCACGGCCGCTGCTGAGATTCTGCAGCCCCAAATCGGCCATCCCCTCCTCCCCGACGTCTCCGCGCTGCTCGTCCCCCCACGCCGGGCGCCACCCTCGCTCCATCCCAGGCAGGGTTTGGGGCTCCCTGGGTCAGAGCACTCCGCGGGCGCAGCTCCACGAACGCCAGCGAGAGCGGTCCCGGGTCCAGCACCTACCTCCCACCACCTCCTCCAGGAGCGGCCAGGGTCGACGCTCGCCCGCACCCTGCAACGGCCCCAA
>NW_012117488.1:6813298-6848476 GCF_000951035.1 Colobus angolensis palliatus | reverse complement strand
CTCAGCTGCGGCAGCGGCACCTGTTACGCCCTGTGATTCACCCGGCCGTTCCCTACTCTCCGCCCCCTCCTGACGCCTGCAGCGTTCCGGGCCGGGGCTCTGCGGGGACAGGGGTCGTGGCTACTTTAGAGCGCGTTTTCCGAGCCCCACTGAACCCCAACACCCAGCCTAGCAGCAAAAGTGAAGCTTCCAGAAGAGCCACGTGCGTTTGCCAAAGTGGAGAAATAAACAGCCAGCACCTAGAAGTAGGTCTAGGCCCAAGGGACGGGAAACAGTCCAGCCGAGAGAAAGTTACTTGTAAAATTAGGGCGAAGAAATGGATCTGGGCAGAAGACCGCGGGCAAAGGAAAGACTAAGAAATGGCATTCGTGAACTCTCAGTTTATGCAAAAATGTCTTACACCCACTCGACAAAATATGTGCAATGAAAATGTATGCCTGCTGCACCCGTGGCTAGGGTCAGGCTGTCTCCTCCGTGGTTTCATGGCAGCCTAAAATTCACTGGCGAAGAAAAGAGGCCACAGCAAGGAAGGAGATCAGATGGAGAAATCACAGGCATATGGGTTACACACAAAGATGTACTTTGATTTTTGTTTTGTTTAGTTTTGGTGAAGCCAAGGGATTTATTCAAAAGGCGAAAAACAGGTTTGGTATTTTAAGGAGGCTCCTGAGAGCACTTTGAAACCAAAACAGTATGAGTGAAGAAGATACTAACACTGAAAAACAAGAGCGGGAGGAATGTCCGCCTGCCAGTTTGCATGCACGTATCCCCAATCCTGGATGAAAGATCAAGGCCAGAAAAAGCAGAAGTAGTACGCCACGGTGACAACTTCAAGGCCCAACGAAATTCTCTTCTTTTCCTTTGGCCTCAGCAATCAGAGGCCCGACTAGCTGCTGTTGAGCCCAGGTGGCCTTACCATTAACAGTTATATTTTTAGAAGGTTTGAGCCAAGCTTAGTTGAGCTCTGGGAAGTTTAGCTCCGACTTCAGCAACCCCAGGGAGGAATAAGATGTGCCTGAATAAACCAGCGGTCTCAATCTTTTGGTCTCAAGACCTCTTTCCACTTGTAAAATTATTGAGGCCCCAAGAACTTTTGTTTATGTGGGCTACAGCTATTGATATTAAAACAAATTTTTAAAAAGTTATTTTTAAAAATGTCAAATAGCACATTTTCATTTAAAAAAAACTATTTTCAAAAAATTAGTAAAAAGAATGGTGTTACTTTAAAATTTTGCCCATATCTTTAATGTCTTGCTTAATAGAAGGCATTTGGATTTTCATATCTGTTTGTGCATTCAATCTGTTGTGCTATTTCAGGTAGCCTCTGGAAAACTCGACTGTGCACTCATAATGAGAGTGAAAAAGGCAAATAATGTCTTAGTATTATAATAAAAATAGTTTTGACTTTGCAGACTCCATGGAAGGTTCTTGGAAACTTGCCTCCCCAAGGTTCAGCAGACCTTTAAGAACCACTGGTCTAAACCTCTTGGTACTCTGTCCCTCTTTGTCAACCAATAACTGGTTGAGGAGCTAAAAATATGACCTAATTCTGTTCAGTCTATAAAGGGGAGTGGGGGATGAGGAGCTTCAGGGGAAGGATTTTATCCTGATAACCTAAGGACAAGTTTTTTCCTTACTTCTTGCCTTGAACATCCTCCAGTGAGCCAGACATGTTTGGAGCTGTGGCAACGTATTCTGCAACCACGATAGAAAAGCAAGAAAAATACATGCATACCTTGTTTTATACTTCAATTTATTGCACTTCACAGGTACTGTGTTTTTTTAATAAATTAAAGGTTTGTTGCTCAACCCTGCATTGAGCAAGTTTAGTGGCACCATTTTTTCTAAGAGCATGTGCTCACTTGGTGTCTCTGTCACATTTTGGTAATTTTTGAAATAGTTCAGACTTTTCCGTTACATATGCTATGGTGATCTATGATGTCACTATTGTATTATTTTGGGGTGCCGCAAACTGTACCCTTATAAGACAGCCAATTCAATGTGTGTGTTGACTGCTCCACTGACTGGCTGATCATCCCTCTCTCTCTCTCCTTGGGCCTCCCTATTCCTACTAAGACACAGCAATATTAAAATTAGGCCAATAAATAACCCTACAATGGCCTCTTAAGTATTCAAGTGAAGGGAAGAGTCACATATCTCTTACTTTAAACCAAAGGCTAGAAATGATTGAGCTTAGTGAGGAAGACATCTTGAAAGCTGAGATAAGCAGAAAGCTAGACCTATCGTTCCAGTTAGCCAAGTTGTAAATGCACAGGAGAAGTTCTTGAAGGAAATTAAAAGTCCTCCTTCTTTGAACACAGGCATGAAAAGAAAGTGAAACTGCCTTATTGCAGATAGGTAGAAAGTTTAAGTGGTCTGGATAAAAGATCAAACCAGCCACAGCTTTCCTTTAAGCAAAAGCCTATCCAGAGCAAGGCCCTAATTCTTCAATTCATGAAGGCCGAGAGAAATGAGGAAGCTTCGTTTAAAAAGTTTGAGGCTAGCAGAGTTTGGTTCATGAGGTTTAGGGAAAGAAGCCATCTCTGTCACATGAAAGTGCAAAGTGAAGCAGCAAGTGCCGATGTAGAAGCTGCAGCAAGTTATCTAGAAGATCTAAGATAATTGATGAAGGTGGCTACACTAACCAGATTTTCAGTGTAGACCAAAAGAAAGCCTTCTATTAGAAGACTATGCCACATAGAACTTTTCTAGCTAAAGAGGAGAAGTCCATGCCTGGCTTCAAAGGACAGGCTGACTGACTGTCTTGTTAGGGGCTAATGCAACTGCTGACTTTTTATTTTTATTTTTTATTTTTTGACAAAGGGTCTTACTGTGTCACCCAGGCTGGAGTGCAGTGGTGCGATCATGGCTCGCTGCAGCCTTGAGTGATCCTCAAGCAATCCTCCCGAGTAGCTGGAACTACAGGCACACACCACCATGCCCAGCTAATTTTTGTATTTTTTGTAGAGACAGGGTTTTACCATGTTGCCCAAGCTGGTCTCAAATTCCTGAGCTCAAATGCTCCACCTGCCTCAGCCTCCCAAAGTGCTCTAAGCCACTGTGCTCGGCCCCAGCTACTGACTTTAAGTTGGAGGTAATGCTCATTTGCCATTCCAAAAATCCTAGGGCCCTTAAGAACTATCTAAATTGACTTTGCCTGTGTTCTGTGAATGGAACAACAAACTCTGGCTGACAGCACATCTGTTCACAGCATAGTTAGTGAATATTTTAAGTCCACTGTTGAGACCTATGGCTCAGAAAAAAAGGTTACTTTCAAAATCTCACTGCTCGTTGATAATGCACCTGGTTACCCAAGAGCTTTGCCTGCTAACACAAGATCCATTCTGCAGCCCATGGATCAATGAGTAATTTGGGCTTTCAAGTCTTAATTTGAGAAATACATTTCATAAGACTGTAGCTTCCATAGATACTGATTCCTCTGATGGAACTGGGCAAAGTAAATTGAAAACCTGGAAATGATTCACCATTCTAGATGCCATTAAGAACATTCATGGGCATTGAAGGAGGTAAAAATATATCAACATTAAGAGGAGTTTGGAAGAAGCTGATTAAAACCATCATATATGACTTTGAGGAGTTCAAGACTTCAGTGGAAGAAATAACTGGAGATGTGGTAGAAATAGCAGGAAAACTAGAAGTGGAGCCTGAAGATGTGACTGAATTGCTTCAATCTCATGATAAAACTTGAACAGATGAGGAGTTATTTCTTATGGATGAACAAAGAAAGTGGTATCTTGAGGGAATCGACTCCTGGTGAAGACACTGTGAACGTTGTTCAAATGACAACAAAGGATTTAGAATATTCTATAAACTTAAACTGATCAAGAAGCAGCAGGGTTTAAAAGGATTGACTCCAATTTTGAAAGAAGTTCTACTGTGGGTAAAATGCTGTCAGACAACATTGCATGATACAAAAATATTTTGTGAAAGAGTCAATCCATGTGGCAAACATCGTTGCATTATTTTAAGAAGTTGCCACAGCCACCCCAACCCTCAGCAACTACTATCCTGATCAGTCAGCAGCCATCAGCATCAAGGCAAAACCCTCTACCAGCAAAAAGATTATAACTTGCTGAAGGCTTCAAGATTTTTTTAGATTGTTAGCATTTTTTAGCAATGAAGTATTTTTCAATTAAAATATGTACATCGTTTTTAAAGACATAATGCTATTGCATACTAATATATAATAATATAGTATAAACATAACTTTTATATGGACTGGGAAGCCAAATATTGTGTGACACCCTTTATTGTGATATTTGCTTCATTGCTGTGGTCTGGAACCGAACCTGCACTACCTCTAAAGTGTGCCCGTACAGAAAAGGCAACCCCAAGCCCAGATGTTACTGAGTGACTACATTAGTCTACCTTGGCTCTGTATATCTCTATACTGCATATCATGTAAGACAGTACATGGCCTATTGCTTAAGCCATTGTAGGCTTAAGCCTAAGAACATTTTTAGCCTAGGGCTAAAAGAAATTGGGCTTGATAGATCTTTACTGTGGTAAGTGTATTAGGCCATTCTTGCATTGCTGTAAAGAAATACCTGAGACTGGGTAGTTTATGAAGGAAAGAAGTTGAATTGGCTCACGGTTCTGCAGGCTGTGCAGGGAGCATGACACTGGCATCTGCTTCTAGGGAGGCCTCAGGAATCTTCAGTCATGGCAGAAGGTGAAGTGGAGCAGGCACATCATATGGCAAAAGTAGAAGCAAGAAAGAGACACAGCAAGGTGCCACACACTTTTAAGCAGCCAGATCTCATGAGGAGTCACTATTCTCGTGGAGGACAGCACCAAAGGGATGATGTTAAACCATTCATAAGAAACCACCCCCATGATCCAGTCACCTCCCACCAGGCCCCACCTCCAATACTGGGAATTACAATTCAACATAATACTTGGGCAGGGACACATATCCAAACTATATCAGAAGGAAAGATAAGATCTGGAAATTTTATTTTAAAAATGCTTACTTTGGCTGCTTTCCACTTTTTTTTTTTAGCAAAATTAAAAGGATGTGACTATGAAATGCTGCTGTTGTTGTTTTCCAAAACATATCAAAACCTCTACGCTTGCTCCTCTATAGTCTGCTTATATCACGGTGCACAGAGTAATTCCCTTAAAATGTGAGATCCTGTCACGTCTCCTCTTTGGCTCCCCTAACTCAGTGTTAAAGCTGAAGTGCTAACCATGGCTGCAAAGCTCTTACAACATCATCTTCACCACCTTACCTCTCTGACTCTATGCCCTACAATCTGTCAACCGTTCAACTAAGAACTCACCCAACCACTAGCCACCTCACTGTTCCTCAACTTTGCCAAGCACGTTTCTGCCTCAGGGTCTCTGTTTGAATATTCATCCCCTTAGCATCTGTATTAGTTACGTCTTCCCTTTAGAGTCTGCTCAAATGTTGCCATCTTGGTAAGGCCCAACCTGACAACATTGTTTAAAATTGGAACTCCCTTCTAGCTTTCCAAATTTCTCTGACTTTGTTCCTAAACAATCTTAAACCATAATAGATCATTTACTTATTTTGATTGCTCATTTGGTCTGTCTCCCTCCACTAGAATATAAACTCAGCAGGAAAAGAAATTTCCTCTACTTGTTTCATTAACGTATCCCCAGTGCCTGAAACAGTGCCTGATGCTTTGTGGCTGGTACTCAATAATTATTTGGTGACTAAATTTATAAATTCAAAGAAATGTTTTTCATTTCAAAGTAAGCACTTTAGCAGGCTGTATACACATTCCAGTGTATACATATTCAAAAAGTATCACATCAGTATTTACTGTAATTTGTTGAAAATAATTATTTCCTTTGAGCTGGAGTTGCAAGGTAAAAAAAAAAAAAGAAAGAAAATAATTATTTTTTAAGAATAAATCTGATTTCTGGGACAATCCAAAAGTCATTCAAGAGCCAAATCTGATGAACACATTCTGGAGCAAAATGTTAAAATCCCAAACCTGTTTTCCTACTAAGTTACCGCATTTGAGTGGGTAAGGAAAGGTCAAAAACAAAATGTGTTTGATTTTTCTAAGATGCAGTAAACTGATTCTGAGCATAATTTCAAAGAGTTCTAAAAATGTACACCAATAACTAGTTGCAAAATAAGTACTACATATCACCATTTTTGTTTTTAAAAATAGAAATATTTATTTCTGTATGTCTGCATGTATGTGTGAATGAATTTCTTGCAACCTGTCTGAAGACTTCATTTTTGCCCGCATTACATTAGAGGCATCTTTCAAAAGTGAAAATCAAATTCTGATTCCCCTTCCCATTTAAGAACCTTCAATGGCCTCTCGTTGTATTTAGTAACTTCCCACCTAGCCCTCCCTGGTATGACCTGGTCCCTGTTCCCCAACCTCCTTTCAGAACTCTCACTTTGGCCACAAAGTGCCAACTATAGAGGCTAACTTTTCAGTTCCCTTAGCTCTTTGTACTTGCCATTCAGTCTGCCTAGAAGGCTCTTCCCATAAAGATTCAAGACTGATTCTTTTTTTAATCATTCAGATCCCACCTCCATATGTAAAGAAACCTTCTGAGGCTGGGTTTTATTTATTTGTTTTCTTGCTGTGATCTTTCTCCTTCACCTAAAACATAAGCCCTCTGAAGGAGGGGCCCTTGTTGGTCATGTTCACCTCTGTAGCCCCAGCTGCTCGGTACCTGAGATAATGATGAGATTGAGGGCCAAAAAGATGAAAAGCTGACACCTCATCAGAAACCACAGAGGCCAGAGCCTGTGGAATGACAAATTCAAGATGCTGAAAAAAAAAAGTTAACCAAGACCTTCTAGCAAAACCATACCTCAAGAACAAAGTAGATATTAACACATCCCCAGATAAACGAAAACAGAATTTGTTGGTAACAGACTTGCCCTACAAGATGTTCTAATGGGAGTCAATCAGGCTGAAATGAAAGGACAGTAAGCAGTAACTTAAACCCATACAAAGAAATAAAGCGCACAGGTAAAGATAACTACACAGGTAAATATAAAAAAGTCTGGGCATGACAGCTCATGCCTGTAATCCAAGCACTTTGAGAGGCTGAGGCAGGAGGCTTGCTTGAGCCCAGGAGTTTGAGGCTACAGTGAGCTATGATTGTGCACTGCATTCCAGCGTGGGCAACAGAGCAAGGCCCTGTATCAAAATAACAATAATAATAATAATAGTGAGATTGGGAGGAAGGCAGAAAGGAGCAAAGGAACATTTGTATTAACTTGTTATATGAAATAAAACTTACATTTTATTAACTTGTTATATGAATTTTTATAAGTATGTAGTATTGTGATCTTAAAATATTTTAATTTCGCTGTAAAAAATAGGCTCTAATTTTAATATGCATTAAGCTAATGACCCACCCTTTATTCTACTCATATGTTTTCCTCAGGAACAAGTGTTTCAAATACCCCAGCCAGCATTCAGGCCACAGTGCTTCTACTAACATGCATATTCAGATTTGGATAATAATGGGCCAACTTATAAAGGCTTTCTTCTGTAATGCATACCATCTGGGTTATTTCAATAGGAGCAACGATTTCTGGATCTGGTAGAGAACATTTCCTGTTAGGGCCTTGTGCTGCAGCAGATGAGAATATGGGCTGAGTCACCTCTGCTTAACGGCCCCGTTTTCATTAATTCTGTGTTCTGGCCAGGACTACTTTTCCAGAAATAACAGAATGGATAGATAAAGTCTTGCTAGGCCCTTTCATATCCATGGCTTCATTTTATTAGCAAGACCAACTTAAGGCTGTTTGTAATTTACTGCAAAACATTATGGGGCAGAGTCCAAGGGCCAAGAGACTTCAGAGTCTTCTCAGTGTGCTAGAATTATCAGGGAGTACTCCATGGAAGAGAAAAATCTAGGCCAGGGCCTTGGGGCAATCTTGACTCTGCAAGCTTCACAATAGTTCTGTGAGTTAAAAAAGCTTTGAGACCAGACTGCCAGCTCTGCTTTCTGACTTCTAAAACATGGCCTCACACTTAGCTGGGATTGACTCCTCTGACTATCTTAGTGAATTTCTGCATCATGCTGCATTTCCAAAGATGATTCATTTCTAGCTAATCCCTTTGGATTTTGGCCAGTAGTAGTAGTAGTTGCAATGACAGTATGTGCTACTTACAAAGTGCTGACTGAGTTTGCAGGAAAAACAGACCATTGCTATTCACTCTTCCTCCCACCTCCAGCCAGGTGAAAATCTCCAGAAAAGGAAACTGTCCCTCCTCCATCCTGCCATTTCCCCACCCCACTACCAACCCACCCTGTCATACACAAACACACAGATCAGCAGACAAATGCCTAGGTGTTCCATTCTGCTGGGTGTTCCATTCTTAGTACTTTAGATTTTTGTCTGATCTGCTGAGTGTTTTGCCTTATGATTTCTTCTGAAAGGACTCTTTCTGAGTAAGAACACCTGATGAATTTTATCAAGCACTAACACATTGGTTCCCAACTCTCCAAGTGTCCCAAAAGTGATTTACTAGTTTTAAATATGACATGTGAAACTTGATTATGCATAAATTAAACAGTTGATAAAGTATTATCATAGAAAGGTGGTCAGGTACCAAAGAGAGTAGTTTTCAAACTGTATTTCCAAGACAGAAATATATCACCTTTAGTAAATGCAGTGTGCACATATGCAAAACATGGGTGCACACACACACACACACACACACACACACATATAATAGGTAATCGTTTTAAGGATTTAGGTGGGCTGTCCTAAATTCTGATATAACATTTCAGCCATGTTAACGCAAGTTCTTGACACAAACTCATCTTCATCAGTATCCAACAATACCAAGTATCATATAACTTTCATAGACTTACTGGAAACTTGTGGGTCTCATCACACAACCTATAACATTTCACTTTTTAAAAAATCACCAGCACCCAGGACTTTGGGAGGCCAAGACGGGCGGATCACGAGGTCAGGAGATCGAGACCATCCTGGCTAACACGGTGAAACCCCGTCTCTACTAAAAAAATACAAAAAAATTAGCCGGGCGCAGTGGCGGGCGCCTCTAGTCCCAGCTACTTGGGAGGCTGAGGCGGGAGAATGGCGTGAACCCAGGAGGCGGAGCTTGCAGTGAGCCGAGATCCAGTCACTCCACTCCAGCCTGGGCGACAGAGCAAGACTCCGTCTCAAAAAAAAAAAAAAATCACCAGCAAACATATCACTTCTCTGGTCTCTCCTCCAACTATTTTGTTTTTGCTCAATTCCCTCTTCCTTTCCAGTACACACACACACACACACACACACACACACACACACACAGAGCTAACCTTGCTGACTCCAGAGTCAGCCTCTAAACCTTTCTCACGCAGAGCAATTTAGCTCAGTGTACTCTTCTAAAGTTGCAAATTTAAACCTAGGGTCATTCAGGCAACAAAGCTTCAAAAAAAAGTGGGGGCTATAAGTGACCCAAAATGTCTTCCGGTTATACTGAAATCTCTTTAAAAACTGCAGAACACAAAGATCCAGCATTAATTTGAATAATCTTAATTGATTTAGTTCTGTACCTAAGCACCTTTTTATTTCACATAGTTCTAGTTTCCCTCTTCCTGTTTAAAATTGATCTCACTGGTTTAATGAATGTTTATTGATTACTGTGTGTCAAGCACTGAGGAATATAAGGAAAGAAAAGATCTCTGCCCAAAACCGGAACTCGGTCTCCTAGGACAGAGTATTGAAAATGTAAGTATTGCAGAGAAGTAGAGTGTGCCATGTGCACATAAGTCAGACTGCCTAGACTGAAATCAGCTCAGCCACCTGGGTCCATGTTGATAACACTGAGCTCCCAAACTAACCTGGGACCACCTTCCTCTGGGCATTTGGTTTAGTGAACAATAAACACTTTGAGTTCTCAAACACTACTGGGTTTTTGTTACTTGCAGCCAAAAACATCCCTGATAGTACACTGAAAAAAGGACATTCATGAAGGGACCTGAGGCTATTATATTTCATTTCATTGGTAAAAATATGCTTAAGTGTCACAGATGGAAACAGTCAAGTGAGCAAAAAAAGTGAGAAATGAAGTATACAAGTTACCACAGAGCACTGCATGAATGGAAAAATTAAATAAGAAACAGGAAATATGTGGGGCTCTTTATGCTTTATATTATCAGCATATATCTAAGATATGAACATTTTTCTGAATCATATTTTCTTTCTTTACTAATTTAATTAGGCCACACAAATTAAAATATATTGATAAAAACAACTTTTCACAAAATGATTTTTTTCTTTCTGAACTTTTCAGGCCACAGCACTATGTTTTCTTGCTAGTACTTTCTTTATGTAATAGATATTTTCCAGGAAAAGTCATGTGTAAATAATGTACTTATTAAATCAAATCATATTCTAAATGTACTAGCGAAGCTAGATGTTTAAAAGAAAACTATGGTAAGTCTTTTTGCATGATGAATAACACCTTTGTAGAACACACAGTCTCTTTATCATTTATCTATTCTATAAGATCATATTTTGATATGCTGAATTTCCTTTCTTTCCTTATCTATTACTTCAAATCAGACTTTTGTGCAATTATTTCAATAGTTTTCCGTAATGTGAATCACACTACAGAAGGCTAAGATGTTGCAAACAGTTCATATGTTTTTATTCTGTAATTCTCAATTTTTATCTTATTTACAAATTTCCATTTGCTTTCATTATTCACTAGGCAAAGTTTCTTTTTCTGCATTCTCAGTGAAGAAGAAATCTGGAGGCTTGATTCCTGATGGATTACACTTTCTGCTTTGAAAACCTTTATCAATAATGTTATCAAATAATTGCTCAAATTGAGGTATCGTGGAATAGAATCCTCCACGTACTGAGTAAAACACCCCCATAAAATTTTAGATTTGAAAAACTTTGATGTCAATTATGTTTTGAATAACAGCTTAAGACTTAAATCATATATGAGTCTGCCTGTCCCTTTAAGAAACGAAATCACATCCTGCTTGCTGGGCTCTCTTGGATTTATTTTTTCTTAGCAGCTGTTCCTGAAGTCGATGTTATTCAGATGTGGGTTTTTAAGCTCTTTGTTGTGTTTTCAACTTACTGTATACGCTATCAAACATAAAGCCCAGATTTAAATGAGGTGAGGAGGGGGACAGCTAGAAATACTGGAAAAATAAAATAATACTGGGAAAAGGACCTCTCGTTTTCATTTAATAAAACTGTTGATCATGATCTGCTTGAAGCCCCAGTAAAAGCTGCAAGACAAAACCCCTGAACCTCTAAGCACCAAAAGTTGGATGATATATTTAGTAATAAGTGTGTGTGTGGTGGGGGGCGGGTTGGAGAGAAGTATCTGAAATGAAATAGTGGAAATTTCTGTGGTTATAAAAGGTAAGGAAAGAACACAGTGAACACTTTTGCTACTCTGGAAATAAGCATACTATAAATTTTGCTTAACATATGCTACTTTGATCTAGAAAGAATAATTTTACAATGTATATGCCTCTTATATCATTTATTTTTGTTTCATATATTTTTCAAGAGGCAGGATAACACAGTCCTTAACAGTGGAAACTCTGGGTAAGAATATTGGCTCTGCCACATGCTTATGGTAGAACCTTATACCTTTTTGTTTAGTTTACAAATTAAAGCAGTTAGCTCAGGTAACAGCAAAGTATATATCAAACTTATGTGGGGGTTATGGTCCTCCTTTTTATGTCATATATAGTCATTTCCTTGTACGAATGTGATGATTTATTGCATGACTACTACTTGTCAAGCACTGCTCTAAGTGCTTTACATATTAGCTCATTTAATCCTCGCAACAACCTTATGAGGTAGGTATCATTATTGCCTTGATTTCTGGATGAGGAATTTAAAAGGTTAAATAATTTGCACAAGATTACATATATATAGTTAGTTAATTTCAGAGCTAGGATTTACAGAGCTCTCCTCTTACCCACCATGTCATTACCAATCTGTTTAGGACTGCTTAATCTCTTTTGCTCTCTGTCATTTTTATTCAAAAGATGATGATTAATAAATGGACATCTTCGGTCGGGCATGGTGGCTTACGCCTGTAATCACAGCACTTTGGGAGGCCAAGGCGGGCAGATCACGAGGGCAGGAGATTGAGACCATCCTGGCTAACAGGGTGAAACCTGTCTCTACTAAAAATACAAAAAAATTGGCTGGGTGTGGTGGTGGGCACCTGTAGTCCCAGCTACTCAGGAGGCTGAGGCAGGAGAATGGCCAGAACACGGGAGGTGGAGCTTGCAGTGAGCTGAGATGGTGCCATTGCACTCCAGGCTGGATGACAGAGCGAGACTCCGTCTCAAAAAAAAAAAAAAAAAAAAAGAAATGGACATCTTTAAACTGGGATAAACCTGCACTTCCCTGTAGCTCCCAACCCCAAGTACCTCCCCCAAGATACATAAAGACTCTCCTCCAGTGGTGCAGAGCAGGATAGTTGCAAGAGAATCAATTCTATGTCCTTGATCCTTTTCTATGTTTTCCTAAAACCTGTCTGCCTGAGAACGTGCATGTGGTCTCCATTCCATTTCCCTTTCACAATGTCCATTTCCCACTTGGCAAAAAGTCATTCTTCTCACAGATCCCATATCTTACTATGGTGTATTGTCCCAGGTGCACACAATATGGCAAAGTAGAAGCCTGTGCGGGCATTGAGAAAAAGAATGCCTATGATGACTGGGGAGCAAAATTGTCACCTGATAGAGCATTAGAAATAATGTAAATAATCTATCATTGCATGATATTTGGCATATAATTGAAAGGAATTCACAGAATCGAGTAACACTGCTACAACAAATTTCTCCCATTCCCATCTACTCAATTTCTATGAACAAAGTACCTTAGCATTTATATCTACAAAGGCAGAGTCAAACACATGAATACAATTCGGGAGGAGTTCTGTTTCCTTCTAGCTATAAATAATATTCATCCATCACTACCTTAGAAAAGAAAAAAATCCTTCCATATAATCAATGCATACACTTTTATTTTTTGTTTAAATATACTTATTAATTTATAACATAGTTGCTGTTTGATCAATTGTATATTACTAATAATTATTAGGATAACTCCACCCGGAGATTTTTTAACACCTTAGTCTTTAGAGTCACAAGAAAGTAAAATTATATAAATATGTAGTTATAATGCCTGTTGTAAAGAATGACATACTGATCAATAAAAGTTTTTCAAGCATGAAAATATGCAACATGATAATACACTGTGGGGAAAATGCAGTGAAAATATGAGTTCAAGAAGAAAAGGGAACAATGCAAATTTTCTGACTGTGAAAGAAGAGCTGGTTCATGTATATTTAAAATGAATAATGTTGGGTAACAAATAACCGTGGGATTTAGATTCTTCAGGATAAATTTAAAAGAGTGAGCTAACAGCTTTATTTTAAAATATCATGAATTGCAATATGCTGGAAATAACACCCTTTGCAAACTTGTGATGAAAAGTTACAGTGTAGGTGGCAACAAAAAATGTGGAAGGGATGCAAGGTTTTCCAAGGTTTCTCAGAGCAGTATGTGGGCAAAAATGTTTGAAGACCACTGATCTTGAAGGATGCTTAAAATCTAGTCCAAGTAATTGTTAACACAAACATTTTACACGGGAAAACATAGATCCCATGTGAAATAAAATGCCATTGGTTTCTGCTTTGAACGCCCGAGGGATTCAGCCAAATGCTTACAAATGAGGACTGGGCTTTGAGTCGTGGCAATCACTTTTTCCTGTGCTATCCTTTTATCTCTAGAGTCACGGTGTATAGATATGTCTGCCACATTGTGTGTTTCAAGAACGTGATAACACAAACACAGCCTTTAAGATAAAGAAAAGTGCCACAAGATTTCCATGTGAATTCCCTGTCAGTGTAAGCCTGGCCTATAAGCTATTTGAGATATATGTTTTCCTAACTCCAATTTAGGACCCAAGACCTGATACATGAAATTGTTCCTTGGAGGTTAAACTGGCAGTTGACTGGAACTGGAAATTTCCTGACAATCCAGAGCCCTGGAACAAAATAAGTAGATATAATAAGCATCATGTCTACTATCTTAGAGTGACCATCTTATAACTTACCCTAGTACCAAAATTGGACTCTGGAAAGTTTGGGTTCTCATTTAATGCTGCTAACTAGTTGTGAAATCATTAGTAAATAACTTTTCTGGGCTTCATTTTCTTTTTCTGTGAAATAAATGTAAATACTTACATTTCTTTTGCTTTTCTTCTGCACAGAAACTATTTGTTCACAAATTCAACAAATCTCTATGAGCCCTTCCTCTGTACTGACACCGTGCAAGGGGCTGGAGATACCAAATTGAGTTAGACAAAGTCTCTTCCCTCAGAGAGCCTCTGGGCTGTGAGGATGGTAGGACTGCTTGCTTGTTTGCAGATACTTAACAATATAATGTGGTAAACACTGCCACGGAGCTGTGTGGAGGGCACGGTGGTAGTTCAGTGGAGACGAGCATCAAGGTAGAGAAGACTTTCAGAGGAGGAAACACTTAACTCTATCTTTCTGGGGGTCTATTTAATGCTTAAATTTTTTTTCAATTCCATTGCTTAAAAAATGAAGTAATACATTCATAAAATACAAAATTCAAAATGTACAAAAGGACATGCTGTGAGAAGGTTCTCTTCTACCTCTCACCAAGCCGCCCAGTTTCTCTTCTCAGGAACAACCAGGAGTGTCTGTTTCTTGTATATTCTTTCAGAGACTTGAATTATTTCTTAAAAGAATGTATACAAGGTACTCAAAAAAGAGGAAGCTAAGCATTGCAGACAAAGAGAACAGCATGAGACTGTTGGGAAGCGGGACCCATGAGGCTGAAGGCAGTGAAAGAGTCCTTTCCAGGAGGGGCCTTACCATGCTAAGGAATTTGGGTCTGATCCTGAAGCATTAGGAAAGCCATTAGTGGATTTAGGGCAGAGGAGCTGCCTGATGAAATTAATGATTTACAAAGAACACTCTGGCAGAAATGTGGAGAATAGATTGGAGAGTGGCATGATCAGTGAGAGAGACCAGTTAGGAGGCAATTGTAGCAGTCCAAGGAAGAACTAATGAGGACCTAAATCAAGACAGAATCAGTGTGGATTGGAAGGGGGGCCAACTCCGGTTGTTAAGGAAGAAGGATGAACAGCATTTTTGGATCAATTGGATTCCAATGAATTTAATTCCTGTTCTCTCCTTATCTAAGAATTGCCTAAGAGTCACGTGTCAAGAATAATCAGAATTAATTGCCCTCTCCCTTTAAGCAGCCACCAAGGCACCCAGTCTTGTCTTAAATATTTATCTCAGTGACATTAAGATGTCTAAGCCTCCCAGGTCAAATTTCATCACTCAAATCTCTATTTCCCTCTGTCATCAGAAAAACCCTTCCAACCACACTCCTCTCTGAACAGTCCCTTCACCTTGCAGCTTGAAAGGAAACTTTCCCCTGAGCACTCGGAATTCCCTACAGTAGTGGCCAGTTTTCTCTCACCTGTCACTTCCCACTGGGCCAGAGGTGATGCAGATGTCCTCCCTACTCCTCACTGTCACTTCTAAACTGCTGTCCCTTCCTTGCCTTCCCCCATTGGGTCCTTTGACACTCATGCCATCAGCCTGCTCCTCCCTACAGGCCTCCTGGCTGTAGCCCTCCCCTGTCCTCCTGGTCACTACCACACATTTCTTGGAGATGTCAACACCAGGTTTATTGTCTTTCTTGCGTTCTTTTGTTGTTGTTCCTGGTGATTTCAGTTTCTACACAGATGATCCAATCCCACGGCTTCTCCATTCCTCTATCTCTTTATTCCAGTGTATCTGGTCTTTTACCATTCCCCTTCAGCCACCATCCTCCATGGTTAGCTGCAGACCTTGTCATTTACAACAATTGCATTCCCTCACTTACATTAGTTTCAAGCATCTCATTTGTGTATTTTCAGCTCATGCTTGTACCCTAGCTCAAAAAATTCTTTTACTCCACTAGGTACCTTGTTCATGTGACTCCTGACCCTGATGGGGATAGGGGTTTAAGTGATGAAATTTGACCTGGAGGATTAGACATCTTAAAGTCACTGAGATAAACATTTAAGACAAGACCAGGTACCCTGGTGGCTGCTTAAAGGGAAGGGAACAATTAATTCTGATTATTCTTGGCACTTGTTTCTTAGGCAATTCTTAGGTAAGGAGAGAACAGGAATTAAATTCATTAGAATCCAACTGATTAAAAAATGATTTTCATTGTTTATCCTCATCTCAAAACCCATTCCCTCCTTGCCTGGCTTAGATTCCATGGTCCTTTATATAATCACTCCTTTAAATATGCTCTTACCTTTCTTGGCCCTGTAATATCCCATTATATTATTCTGAAAAAAGTCCCAACTCTGGTAATAGTTCCATCTCTACCTTCTGTGTTCCTTCTCCTGAGAATCTAAATGTGTCTCAGGAGAAACATGGTTACGCTGACCTCAAACATTAAGTTGACCCAAAATGCTGCTTGGTGATCCTTCAGCATTTTCCTAGTCAATTTATTCTTTGAGTCTCCCAGACTATTTCATTCCTCCTCCAAATTCCATCACCCTCCTCCTCATCAATCATGAATCTTATTTCTCTCAGAAATATATAAGTAACAGAAGAGGCTCTTAGAAACACATCTATCCTTTCTTTCCTCTCTTCCTGTGTGCACACTCTGCTTTTCCTTCTGTTGCAATGGATGAGCTTCTCACCTTTCTGCCTAAAACCATCAACTTCACTTGTGCACAGGATGCCACCTCTTTATCTCACTCCCATTGTCACCCATTGCTTTCCTATATTATATGTGCAAATTTTTCTCTCTCAGTTGAATCATTTCCACTAGCAAATGAACATCATTTAAAAAAACTCCTACCTTAACTCCATAGCTCCTCCAATTACCACATCATTTTTCTGCTTCTCTTTATAGGAAAACTCCTTAAAAGAGTTGTCAATGCTCAGTGACTCCAGTTCTTTACTAATTAGGCTTACATTCCACCATGGAAACCTCTTTTGTCAAGTTCATGTTACCAAATCCAATGGTCAGTCATAGCTCCTCATCTTCTCATCTTACTCAGTGAGTGACACCATTGAAACAATTTTTTCACTTGATTTACATACCCCATCAATCTCCTGTTTTCCTCTTTTCTCAGTGGCCATTCTTCTATTTCTCTTGCTCATTCTTCTTCTTTGACTACTAAAGTTTGGAGTATACAGTAGACACACTCTAAGGTGAGCCTCAATGAATCACGCCTTGTATAATACACACCCCTTGAGTGTAAGTAGAACTTGTGTCTTGCTTCTAGCCAATAAAATATGGCAACAGGGGAAGGGCTTTGCAGATATAATTAAGGTCCCAAATCAGTTGAATTTGAGTTGACTAGAAGGAGATTATCCTGAGTGGGGCCTGACCGTAATTATTTTCTAAGAATGGTAGCCTAAATTCTTTTTAGGCATAAGCTCAGGGGTTATTTTTATGGTGGGATGGGAGATGGGTAAGGGTAAGCTGGGATAAAGAGTTTGAAGAAGTGATAAGGGTTTAGAATAGCTGTTGTCAAGAATGAGTTTCACAAGAATGCCAAGTTCTTATAGCAGTGGTCTACATGGAATATCTGGCATCCTCTAAGTAGTTAAAATTCCTAGTCTTTTACTGAATAAAGGATATACAGTAAAGAAAGTAACAAATGGTGGCTTAATTAAATACATATTATCAAATTCCTCATCTTGAACCATTTTAAAGGTTGTAGGTTATGTCCTTTAACTTGGCAAATAAACTAAACCCTTATATACAATTTATTTTTATAACATAAACCTTTCTATTGCAGTTTATTTTTCACTGTGATCCTTCTAGCCCTGATGGCATCCAAAGTACCTATCCTTCAAGCTTGGACTTGAAGGCAAACAAGGCTTGGATACTGAAGGTAGAGGAAAAAGGAACTCGGAGCAGTGAGAGGAGCATGAATAAAGGCTGGTAGCGACAGCTCTGCTTGCATTAGTCAGAATTCCTTCTGTTGCAGGTGTCAGGAATTCAACTTAAACCAACTTAAGCAAAAACTGAAATTGGATTTCGAAACTGGGAGTACTAGAGACGGATCTGGCCTTAGGCATGATTGGATCTAGGATTTCAAACAGTGTCACTGGGACCCCCTGCAGTAGGACTGCCCTTATACGCTGGCAAGTAAGGCCCCTCTGCTGGGCCCTGAGCCTCAGGGAGTCCTGTCATTTGGACCTCCTTTGACATTTTCAAGTCTTCCTTTGAACTAGCAGTGCCAATGGGGCAGAGTACCCTGGGCTAGGACCAGATACTACATGCATCCCAGCTGCTGGAAGCATCTTCATCAAAATGTTTTAAGTCCTCTCTGTGACTAGGATTGACCACGGCCAGTAGAGTTACCTGAACCTGGATCAGAACCCAAGTGGGCCCCTTTCCCTGTTTTGTGCTTTTGGGGTGGTCTCAAACCTGCTATCCTGTGTGTGGAGTCAAACAGATGCCCCAAGAAGCTCCAGGACTCATAGTCCTAGGGTCATCCTCAGGTTCTGAGGCTGGGCCCCAGTTCCGGGAAGGCAGCCTGATGAGAACCATTCCCATTGGCCAGAACGTTAATTCTTTTGTGGGATTGTGTGAGATCGGGCTGCCTGAATGATGCTGATACACTGATTTTGGATGACACTCAGCCACTTCAGACAAGATGAATTCAGGTCTTTGGGGGTACTAACAACTCAAGTTAACCCTTAGCTTGAACTGTACATGTGGGCCCTTACCTATTGTCCATCCAAGTTTCAGCCACGGTGCTGCTTTCAGGTTATAGGACTTGAGGGTGGCTTGGTGACGGCAGACATCCTTTACCTTGTGCCCCCACCACTGGCACCCAGGGCAGTCATCCCACCCTCTCTGTTGACTCCATACTTTGGGTATCCTCCAGGGTGGCCATGCCTCTTCTCTGAGTACTTTTGAGATCATTACCATGCAAAGCCATTGGATCATTCGGATCAATGTCCACACTTGCCCCAAGTTGATAAGGGCTGTGCTCTTCTAAGTCAGTCCTAAGCTGTGCTAGACTAAGGACATGCATTCCTTGTGAAAATGAGGCCACAATTATCTTCTACCTAATGAGTTCATTGCCTATCCCCTGTTGTCAGAAGTATATGGAGGACATGGGTGTGGTCAAGATAGAAAGAGGTCACATTCCACAAATGGAGTGATTACGGCCAAAAGAACTCAAGAGAAAATGTAGTTGAAATATGTGCTGTTATGTTTATGCTTTAAAGTTACAAATGGTAAGTTTAACATGAGAAGAAAAACAAGTGATCATTCATATTTTCCTGCATCCACTGGATAAGACTTGTGTTTGTGGCCATGATGCATGAAGCACAGTAACCACCTCTGAGAGAGTCATTGGAAGTCACTCCTTATGTGTGGCACCATGGATGATGCAGCTTAATGAGCAATAATGCAATTAGCATTAAGTAAATTGTATTGGGAAACTTGCAGGGGCCAGAATATCTATATTCTTCCAGTACGAATGAGGTTCTAAAGAGCCATGACAGCGTGAGTAATGAGAGCACTGTCACCTTTTTCTCATGTAGAAGATGTACTATTACTGAGAAACAGTGCATTCAGCAATAACAAAGATGAAGTTAGGATTCCTGAACCTGAGCAGAAAAGATGGTATCTGGACACTACAAAGACTCTTCATGTAAACAGATTGGACCATAAACAAATACAAAAGTACCTCTTCTCTACCCAGTATTCTAGATCTTCAGCAATAAAGTTCTATACCTTACATGGGCCCAAGAATTTTGTAAAACATGTTGAGATTCAGTTATTTATATAAACAGGGGTCCTGCAAAAATTCTTTGCCTGAATTCTCTGTCTCCATCTCTTCCATGTGCCTCCTTTGGCACATTTGGCCTCATTCTATCCTGCAGACAACATTTCTCCATAAAGCAGGGAGTGTGGATGCAAGTGTGGCTCTTGGGTTATATCTTAACAAGAGATGAGAATGATATCTATTCCAGAAAATTCTGGAAGACACTGTTTCAGTGCAGGGGATGTGCTCACTCCTTGAATCAAGTATTGTGTCCGGAGGAATGTGGTCAAAACTAGCTTGGATCTAGCTTGGATCACCTACTAAAATCCTCTGCCAGAGGCAGCATTAACATACTTGACAGTCCCACCAGAACCACATGGAGTAAAGGAGGAGCAGTTGAGGGACTAGTGCTGTGTCCGAAGTAAAAGAGATGCAGGACAAAGGAAAACAACAGATGCACCTACTAAAGTTAATAACGTGGAATAGGAACCTGGAAAAGTGGGTGGCAGACGAATCCCAGAAGACATGATTGTAGTACATTTAGATTACAATGTATTTCATAACCAAAGTGGAGTTGGTGAAATAAATTAAAATACCCTGTCCAATCACCTATAAAGTTCATAAAATAGTATTAAGCAAAGGCTCTATAAAGTAAAACTTAGGAAATGATAAAAGGAATCTTAAGTTTTATGTTCCAAATTGGCAACACATGAGACACCTACCCAAATCAGAACAATATGATTAATACTCTTCGCTTTTCATTTTTATAAGAAATAAACCTTTAAATTCACCTTCACTTTCCTGAAAACCTAGTTTAGAAAATCAAACACACAAATGCGTTCAAAGTTACTCAAACACGCATGGCCTTTAGAAGCAAAAATAAGTATTTGAAGTTTTGATTTATACAGAAAGTTTTGCTGTATCATTTATTTAGTGTAAGACTAATTGTTGATAATAAAATGTCTTTTTTTTAAAACTATGCAAAAAAAGCAAAACAAACAAAATAAATAAAACAGGAAACTCTATAAACCCTGCTGAAGGTTTTGAGAGGCTAAGTTTTCAGAACTGCTGTTTGCATTTCTAAAATATGATGAACTATTTATAATCCCAACATTTCCAGAATTCAGCATATTTAAATGCTGCTAACTGACTTTACAAGCCAAGGGATTTAAGCTAGAATTGCAAGCAACATGGATAGAATAGTCAAACCCAGACCAGATGGCTCTTTAATGCAAGTGAAGTAGGCTGGTGGTAATGAAGTGTTATCTAAGGATTGGGGAAAAAAACGCACACTTCAAAAATATCTCTCTTATTCAAGAGTCTTGGTGCCTGAAACTCCACCTTTAGCAAATGGGAAGGCAAAGGACATATGTTGCTTTTTGCCTGCCCAACATCTATTCCTCCTACTGGTAACAAATCCAGTTTTGTTTTTCCTTAGGAAAACTCCTTTCTCCAGCTCTTCTTCTCTCTCTCTCTTTTTTTTTTTTAAAAAACTATGTTGCCTAGGCTGGTCTTAAACTCCTGACCTCAAAGCATTCTCTCACCTTGGCCTGCTGAACTGCTGGGATTACAGGCCTAAGTCACTACATTTGGCCCTTCCAGCTTTTCTTGAAACAATTAAGTGTAGTTAATTCTGATGCTAAATTTGGAGGTGGGCATCATGAGAGGTAGTCTTGACCAATCAGAGAACTGCATCTTTCTGGCCTCAGCAAAGGGTTAATGGACAGTCACATAACCTGATGAGGTCCTGCTGTGGGATTATCGATGGAGGGACTGAGAAAGAGACAGTACTCCTTCCCTGGGAAAGCTAGCAGCAAGAGTGATATAAGCTTGGTTTGCCAGGCCTGTTCCCCCTTCTCCCCAACCACTCACTTAGATGAACCACTGTGGTGATGGGACTGGGGAATGCCTCTGTAGGCTTCTGTCTAGGCCTTAGAGTCAACCAACATGGCTCCCCAGTGACATTTTTCTAGCCCTCTTAGATAACTTAGGATGATTCATTGACGTCTATAAAGCACTAACTTCCATATTTTCCAAACAAATCCTAAACTACATGTTTCAGGAGAACCATGTTACCCTATGTAAATGTGTGATATTAATATTGCTGCTAATCCTCACACAAGAGGGAAAAAGAGATATCCATTTGTAAAGAGTCACTGGAATTTCCTTATTTGTATCAGTCCTCTTGGAAAGAAGCTAAACGGACATTCATATTTTCCCATTATGAAAGTAGAATATAAATATTGAATTTACTGTATATACAGTAAAGAAGTTCTGTATATTGTAAAGGTCTCAGAGTATTGTAGTCAACAAGGACCTTCGAAACAAATCCATTTTGTTCCACTCTTGGAAATCTTCCGTGGTGACTGACAAAGCCAACAGTGGGAAGAAAGGCATGGTAAGATTATTTCTCTGAATATGTGTCTCTTCTCCCTCATTTCCAAATCTGGCAAGGTTCTAGAAGAAATCATCTACAGTGTGAGGGGAGGTGGCTTAACAGTGGGCCCATCTTATAAATGTTCAGGAGTAGAATGACATGAGTTTGTACATATGTTTTGTTACTTCCGTTCCTACCTTCCTCCAAATCGCTAACTGTACACCTCCATTGAGATAGAGGATACTGTGTGACAGATAGTTTCCTAGGCATCATGGACATAGCAATAAAAAAGACAGATAAAATTCTTCTCTGGTGGAACTTATACTTTCTGTTGAATGCTACAGGGAGAAAACAAACAAATCAACCAACAAGGCAACTTCAGGTGGTGATCATAGTATGAAGAAAGTAAAACAAGGCATGTGATAAAGAATGATGACCATGTGGGATACTTCAGGTAGGGTGGTTGTTATACAATTTCAGGGCAGAGCACCCCAGGCAGAGGGAACAGCAAGTGCAAAGGCCCAGAAGCCGGAACAAACTTGGTGTGTTCAGGGCATGGGAGAAGATCAGTGCGGGAGTATGTAGTGGTTTCCCATTGCTACTCAAATCATCAGAAACTTAGTAGCTTAAGATAACACACATTTGGGCAGGGCATGGTGGCTCACACCTGTAATCTCAGCACTTTGGGAAGCCGAGGTGGGTGGGTCATGAGGTCAGGAGTTCAAGACCAGCTTGGTCAACATGGTGAAACCCCGTCTCTACTAAAAATACAAAAATTAGCTGGGCGTGGTGGAGGGTGCCTGTAATCCCAGCTATTCAGGAGGCTGAGGCAGAGAATTGCTCGAACCCGGGAGGCAGAGGTTGCAGTGAGCTGAGATCGTGACACTGCACTCCAGCCTGGGCAACAGAGTGAGACTTCATCTCAAAAAAAAATTGGGGATTTTTTGCAGTGTTGCAGCTTCAAATTTCTGTTACTGCCCCCTCTCTGCCTTCTTCTTTTCCTCAGAAGGACCTCTGTGGCTACATTGGGCCCATCCAGATAATCCAGGATAATCTCCCCACCTCAAGTTCCTTAATTTAAACAAATCTGTCCCTTTTGCCATGTAAAGTAACAAGTTCCGGGGATTAGAATGTGGACATTTTGGGGAGGCTATTATTCTAACTACCACAGAGTATGAAGGAGAAAAAGTGGTGGGCAGTTTGAGCTTTAGTCGGCTAAGTGAGAGGGGAAGCCATTAGGACAGGGACTTGATCTGCTACACATTTTTAACACGATCGCTCTGAATGTCCTGTGGATAATGGAAGTAGTGATGCCAATGAGGGAGCAAGGAGACCAATTAGGAGGCTCTTGCTGTGGTTCAAGGGAGAGATGATGGGGGCCTACCCTTTGGGAGATCTGCTTGGCTTCTTTGTGGCTCAGAAGTCTTATCATAAAATAAGTTAATATTGCAGGGTAGTATTGAGTTAGCAACAATCCATGTAAAAGATTCAGTGTAGTACTTAATTCCAAATAGTGCTTAAGAAATGATAGCTATTATTTTTATTATGCTTTAAAAGTTAAGTTCTAATAAAGAATTTGAGCATTTAAGAAGTAGAAGAAATCTTCAGAATTAAGAAAATGTAACCCAGCAAGGAAAAGCAACTTGCCTAAGGATACCTCGTAGTTAGCAGACATCTATCAAACAGAGCATCACAGAAGACAAGCAAGGAGAAAGGGCCACTTTCTGTCCTTACAGTAACCAGGAAAGGAAATTCAGAGCTCAGTAGGTAGGGACTTGGGGAGGCTGATACCATGTAGCCATTAAGTGAAAGGCTTGTGATAGGGAGGGATGTACAGATGGCACCCAAAGACCTAGTTTTAAATCCTATTACTTATTGGATAAGTGATTTCGAGCAAGTCATTTAATCACCCTTTACCTCATTAATTTCTCTTAAAAATGGGCACGACAGCACACTCCCCAGGTTGTCATGAAGTTAAAATGAGAAAATGTAAGATAGAGCATTTCATAAACTGCCAAGGCTATGAAGTTTATTATTATTATGCCTCTCCTCCCAGTAGCCTACTTTCCATTCCCTCAAACCTTTAAAGGCATGGGGACATGCTTCTTTTTTCAGTTGTGTAGCAAATCTCCTTTTTTCACAGGAATTTTTCCTGAGTAACAGCCTTCTGATGCTCCTGTTTAGATAATGGTTCCAGCTGTGCTCACCAGTTTCTACTTCTGAGTACATCATTATTTCCCCTCAAAAGTTGACATCCAAATGCAAAATATGCTTTCTCCAGTAATATGGTTCTGGGTTTTCATTTCTCCAAGGTTTTTTTTTTTGCTTGCAAATTCATTTATTATAATGGAACTCAGAGGCAATAAAAATAACTGTACTCTTCCAAAAGATAGATTTGAAGCTATATGCAACTGGGAATTATTTATAGCAAAGTCAGTTTAAGGATGTATTTAGCTAACTAGCATATCTATGTCTTACACAATACAGTTTGGAGAGGTCTTAGAGAGCATTAGAGATGACAGAGTTTTCAGGTCAAATAAATGGATATAAGCCAGTGCTGCTGTCACCCGAAAGGCCAAAGCTAAAATAGTAATATTGCCTTTCACTGTTCACACACATGAGCTACAATAATGCCAGCTTATGGATGGCTGATCTGATTAGTAAACTGCAACTACCTGCTCTGAATACAACATGGCACTCTCCCTCCTCCACCTGTTTGTTTTCAAGAGTTCACAGCTGTGAGTATATCAAATGCTGTCTAGGATTAGGCCCACCTTGTTTCTTCCAGGGGAGGGTCCACTGGTCTGTCTTCTCTATGGAGGCCTGAATGGAACTAAGTCAGCCATTCAATACATCTAATCAGATGAAAGTCTATTCCCTGAGGGATGACCTCAATCCCACAGTGAATGAAGAACGGATCAGCATATCATAGATCCCAGGGCACCAGGCGTTGTCTGGTAAACAAAAAGAAATTAGAAACAGAGGGGTAGGACACAAAAGCCAAGACAAATTAATGCTTTATGTATGTTAATGTTTGTCTTTGTTTAAATGAAGGTTTTTGAGACAAATGTTGAGTCCCTGTGAATAAACGTCTGGTTAGACTACAGTGTGGGATGGAAGAGGAGAATGCTTGTTCAACAGAACCTGTGAGATTTAGATTTCATAGGTGAAAGCTCTAGAATCATTAAAAATAAAGCAGACTTCCTCCTACCACCAAACCTGTGCTGTACAACTGGCCTTGTTTTTAGGCAGGGCTCCATTATATTGCAGGCATATGTACAGCTGAAAGGATGAAGAAAACAGACAAAAAAAAAAAAAAAATGAGACTAAAGATTAGCAGTAACTACAGGAATCAACAGTGGCCAGGGGAGGATGCTAAATGATATATGAAGATCAACAAAACTCAAAATGTAGAAAATTTTGCAGAACAGATGACCTACATTTTTCAATAAATAAAATGCAAGAAAAAATTAAAAGAGGAAAGGAAAACTAGAGAATAAGAGACACATATCAATCAAATGCAGTATGTGGACCAAGTCTGGATCCTGACTTGAAAAAACAAGTGTTAAAAAATCCATGAGACAACTCAAATGGATTAAAGATTTAGAAATGTAAGTCCTGAAATTATAAAACTCCTAGAAAAAAACATAGGGAAAAACTACTTGATATTAGTCTGAGCAATGATTTTTTGGATATGATACCAAAAGTACAGGCAACAAAAACAAAAATAAACAAGAGTAACTACATCAAACTAAAAAGCTTCTGCACAGCAAAAGAAACAATAACAAAATGAAAAAGCAACCTACAGAATGGGATAAAATATTTGTAAACTCTATATCTGACAAGTGGTTAATATTGAAAACATAAGGAATGTGTACAACTCAATAGCAAAAAAACAAATAGACCAATTGAAAAATGGGCAAAAGATGGCCGGCGGCAGTGGCTCACGCCTGTAATCCCAGCACTTTGGGAGGCAGAGGAGGGCAGATCACGAGGTCAGGAGATGGAGACCACAGTGAAACCCCGTCTCTAATAAAAATAGGAAAAATTAGCCACGTGTGGTTGCAGGCGCCTGTAGTTCCAGCTACTCGGGAGGCTGAGGCAGGAGAATGGCGTGAACCCGGGAGGCGGAGCTTGCAGTGAGCCAAGATCGCGCCACTGCACCCCAGCCTGGGCGACAGAGCAAGACTCCGTCTCAAAAAAAAAAAGAAAATAGGTCTGCAATGTTTTTACTATTCCTTCTATTCCCCCCAAAATGGTAACTATGTGAGATGATGGATGTGTTAATTAAATCAACTGTAGTAATCACCTCACGATACATACATATATCAAATCATCACATTATACACCTTAAATATATCCAATGTTTGTAAATTATACTCTAATAAATCTGGGGAAATAAATTCATGAGACCTTTGGGAAGATTTGAACACTGGATATTTGACAAAATTAAGCCATATTTCTTAGAGACATATATTGAATATTTATAGATACAGTGATATAATGTTCAGGATTTAGTTTAAAATATGAAACATGATTGTCCATAGTTGATCATTATTAAGGCTGAGAGATGGATACATGGGGATTCTTTATATTACCCTCCTTACTTTTGTATATGGTTACAATTATACATAATAAAATTTTTTTAAATGAGGAGTCTTTGAATAATAAAACAGAAATTAGAAACACTTTACAGTATTTTTAAGTATTTTTGTATAAGAATACTATGAAGGTCAAATCAAAGTTTATGAACAGAGAAGCTCTTTTCTAAATGAGTTAATACACATCGAGCACTTAAGATGCTGGGTACACCACTTTCTAAACTAGCATATGCTGAGTGCTCAGGAAGGTTAACCATTGTTATTATTTTCTTCAATGTAGTGCGTCTAAATCTTGATCTACAATCACAAATATATAAGAAACGGAGCTTTATTTTTCTACAGTTGGACATAATCCCTTTTTCAATCCCACTTTCTCCTAGGGTGATAGAAAAAAACCTCAGTCAAATTCCAGGATTTTCCTGAACTTTTACCTGTAATTGTATCTAATTTGCAAGAGGCTTCTAAAGCTCCACTTGGACTTGGAGGTATGCGGGGAAGTCTATCTGATCCTCAAAGTCTTCTGTTCGCATTTGCCATCTGCTGAGACATCCGTTGTCCCATATGACCCACTCACCTGCGTGTTCTCCCTTTCCCCTCTTTGGGTTGGATGGGTCTCTAATCTACTTCTAAGCCAATCTCTGGCCCTGGGGAATCTTCTGCTCCTGTCACAGTGATGCTTCCATGAGATACTCCAAGGTCATTTTTTCTCTGCGTTTTCCCCACTCTCTGAGGCTCCATCTGGGAGACAAGACACTGATTTCTTCTTCTTTTGAACCTCATAAACATAGGCTAGATTTTGCACTTTCATTTCCCTCCCCTGCTTCCAGTCCAGGCTGAGCCCAGAGAACTGGAGCAGGTCCTCCTTTCTTTCAGACCCACCAACAATGATTTCTCACGAGCCTTCCATTTCCCCTCAACACTACCTTCTCTTCCAACCTGGGAAGCCCTTGTTCTTATTCAGCTGTTTTCCCTCACCTATTTTTCTCAGCCCTTTAAAAACCCAAACACCAGGAAAAAGGTGCTTTTTTCTCTACTTTCTCTTATCATATCCCTTCTTCAAGGCAATGATTAGAAAAAGAGTAGCTGACTACAAGGGGAAAGGAAATGATGGGGGAGTATGTCCTTAAAATATTTCAGTTATTCTTCCTTCCATTCCAACAATGCATGAGTGGAAAAAAAGTACACAGCTGAGTTACTTAACCTTATTCAAACTCCCATAATTAGTTTAGACAGCCTGGCTATGTTTCAGAACGTCCGGAATGAAGAGCATATTGAATGTCTCCCCTCACTCAGCCCCTGAAAGAACAGATAAAATCTCCATTGTAGGTTTACAGCTATAAAGATTTCTACTTCAAATTTTTCCCAAAACACACAAATTCGATTCCAGTAGAACTAATAAAAGGTAGCAAGCTCAGATCAAGAAAAATGTGGCCAGATAACATTTACCAGTTGCTGCACTTTGAATTTTAGTTTAAGTGTTCAAGTTTTCAGGAAAGTCCCCCATCCCTCCATTCGTGCCTTTTTAAAACACGAAATAGAAGCTAGTGAAAGTACATTTTAATGCGTTTAGTTCTGGATTGTCCCATCCCGCTGCACATTTGGATCTCATGCCATGCTAGCAGTTGCATTCATTTTTCCATTCATGCATTCAGTAAATATTTAGTGAGTATGTGTTAGGACTGTGCTGAGAACTCATAGTCACAACTGAGCATGCAGCAGTTTGGTTCTTCTTAAATATATTTTGGGCTCATTTCCCAATCCAACTTGACCAGTCTATGGAAATGAATTTGAAAAACCATTAAACTATTAAATACTCTGGCCAGAAACATTAGTTATTATGGGCTAAGAAATGTGTCATCAGAAAACATGTGATTAAGAAAAAAAAAAGCGTTAATAGTGGCTTTCAGCTGAACAGGCAGAGAGTGGAATGAAAAGGCCTTTTATTAATGTGTAACTGTGCAAATGAAGCACGGTGGTGAGAGTGCTTTGTGCCATCTGAGTATCAGGTTAAACGCCACTGAATTATTACTGGTCTAATGAATTTTAAAAGTATCATTCTAACACAAATCTAGTGAGCAACCAAGATAAGGAAATTCTGCTGCCACAGCTGAAAACATTACCACCACCAAGGCACTTTCTAAACTAGCATTTGCTCAGAATGGATTACACTTTACACCCATTGGAAACTCCCTCCTCAAAACAAACATCTCTTTGAACTTGCAGTTCTTAACCCAAGTTAAAGACCAAAAAAAAAAGCACTAATTGTAATCTAACAGTTCGGGACCAAAAGGCCAGGTGTTTGCCTTAGTTCACAGTGTCATGCATATCCACAATTTCTAGTTCACTGAAAGTAACTATTCGATGTTACATTTTTTCCCTCACATATCCTGTATTTTTTCCTCCAAAATAAAAAGCGGAAACTCTCTTTGTTAAATTTTTATTAATTAGTAATAATTACAGGATCCACTGCCGGCTGAATCAGATCATTGGCTAAAAAGAAAGGTTCACTTACAGAAGTTGCTGGGTTGTTTTCTGTTCTTTTCCTATGGCATAATTTTATTATTTACAGAATAGTTAAGAGGTCAAAGCTATTTCCATATGAAATCTAAATAAAGTAGGTATTCAGATGAGCTCCCATCTGGAGATTAGTGACTTTAAAAAAGGTATATATAAAAGAGAAATAAGAAGAAATACCCTTTCTCAAATACTTAACCAGCAGTTGCAGTATAAGGATGAACCCTATTTTACACACTACACTTCTATTTAAACCATATTTTTGTGATAAAAGCTATGTCTGTGCAAATCTACATGAGAAGTGATAAAAATGAAGAAAGAAATAATTTCTTCAACTACGAGCCACAAAATACTTCACTGTGGTATTTGTAAGTCATCAGGAACCATGATTCAGTCTGCACCAATAGAAACCAGACTTTCTGACAGAAGAGAGGTTTGCTGACTCAGAGTCTTCTTGTCTCCCTCAAATCAGGCCCTTGGCCTCAAAGTCCCAGGGCCTCATCTACAGATCAAACTCAGTAATTCTGGGGTAACACTGTACAAAGGATTAATAATAAAAGGTGAGCTAATTATAGCCTCAAATCCAATGCACATTATTTGACAAAGGATATTGAAGGATAGTAGGTAGCGCAGAGGGTCAGTAGTGGAGGCTATCCTTGTAGAGTCAGAAGCAAAGCTCAAACCACACGATAAGGGCTACTCTGGAGAAGACCCCATAGCTCATACTAACAGGGATAGGACTGGATGCCAAGAGCTCTGCCATGACTGCTCTTTAAACATGGGATGTTTCCAACCCTACCTTCACCAATAGATCCTTTCTTCACTGTACCTAGATTTCATTTTATTCACTTCTAAATAAGAGGTGTGCACAATGTGAACCCCAAATATCTGAGATAGGTCTCAGTCAATGTTAGGAAGTTTATTTACTAAGCTTCAGAATGCACCCATGATACAGCCCCAGGAGATCCTGACAACATGCGCCCAAGGTCGGGGCACGGCTTGGTTTTATACATTTTGGGGAGACATGAGACATCAATCAACATATGCAAGATGTACATTGGTTCAGACCAGAAAGGTGGGAAAACCCGAAGTGGGGAGGACATTGGTTCAGACCAGAAAGGTGGGAAAACTCGAAGTGGGGAGGGGGCTTCCAGGTCATAGGTAGATAAGAGACAAATGGTTGTATTCTTCTGAGTTTCTGATTAGCCTCTTCAAAGGAAGCAATCAGATATGTATTTATCTCAGTGAGCAGAAGGGATGACTTTGAGTTCTGTCTGTCTTTTGTCAACAAGGAAGTTCCTTGTGGACAAATTCTGAGGGAGGTCTGTAGCTTTTTTATCTTAGTAGCTATCTTTATTAGGGATATAATGGAAGGCAGGTTTGCCCTAAGTAGCTCCAGCTTCACTGTTCCCTTTGGCTTAGTGATTTTGGGGTACCAAGATTTATTTTCCTTTCATAGCAGATAGGGCTGAATCAGGGTCACATGCCTATACCTTAGCTGCAAGGAAGAATAATTTGAGAAAGAGGAAATCAGTATGGAAATTCTAAAAACGGTGGGTGAAAGGATGCTAGGTGATCACAAACCCAAATAATGCTGACTTTAGTCTACCCTTTGACTGTTCAAAGGTAATATTCAGCTTTCCTTCTATACCAGCATTTCCCAACTCTTCATGTTAAGAGCCAAGAACATGCTCCTCTTCTTCATGTCATACCCTTTTCCTAACAAGAGTCAGGATTTGATCACAACTACTTCCCCCAATTCATACTCAATTATCCCCTCTTCTTTTGCCACCATTAAATAACCACATGGCTCTGTTTTTGTGGGATTGATAATTCCTCATTGAAATAGCAGTTATTTATCATTTTGATTGTTACTATATTAAGCTTTGGGAGGGATGGGGTGTGATGGTTAATTTTGTCAACTTGGATAGGATATGGTGGCCAATTTTGTGGTCAAATACCAATCTAGATGTTTTTATGAAAGTATTTTTTTTTAGATGTGGTTAACATTTAAACCAGTAGACTTTGAGTAAAGCAGCTTACTCCATAATGTGGTGAGCCTCATCCAATCACTTCAAGGCTTTGAAGAGAAATGACAGAAGTCCGAGGAAGAAGGAATTCTGCTTCCAGATTGCCTTCGGACTCAAGCTTGCAGCATCAACTCTTCCCTGGGTCTTCATCCTGCTGACATACAGGATGAAATCTATATGGCCTACATCCTACAGATTTCAGACTGGCCAACTCCCACGATTGTGTGAGGCAATTCCTTAAAATAAATGTCTCTCTCTTTTCAGCCCATTGGTTCTGCTTCTCTGGAGAACCCTAATACAAGGGAGAAGGGAGGTTGAAGGAGATATTAATAAGTTCCTGGCATGGAAGTATGATTTAAAACTATGTATTTTTAAGTGTCCTTTTGTATGTTTTCACCTTAGCCATTTCATTGTTCCAGGTTTTCTTTAAAAGTTTGGCTAAAAAGTTTGATATATCTCTTTCCCCATGCATACCCTTTGTTGGAAAGAAGGGCTGGGTTGTAATTCAAGATTGTAACCACTGGCTTGAATCTCTCCCAAAGTTTCTTGGGCTCTAGGCTTCCTCTGGGTTTAGTGACCTAGTAGAAAATTATTCTCTCTCTCAGGAAATAAATCTAACAGTCTCCACTTTTCTCCTTGTGTCGAGGGTGACTCACTAGAATGTAAGAGAGGACCAGATACATTATCATTCATTTATTCCTTTTGTTCCTTCATTTCTTACACAGTAAGAAATGTAAGAAGTGTAAGGCTTATAAACCCAGAGGTTAATATGGCTCAGTATCCTAACAGCCGCGTGTTCAAGAAGCACAGCCAGGGGGAATTCCACTGTTTTTGGAATTTCTCTGAGAACCTTAAATGAACTCTAACAGACATTAACACCTCTTCAAGCCACTTCTCACTATCCCCACCCCACCATGGCTCCAGTGGCTCTCTCCTCAAACTAACCCTTAAAATGCCTCTATCCTGTAGCACAATATTATCTCTATGCTTTTAAGCTTACTCCAGCACTCATCATTTATTACTATGCAAATATATGACAAGAGGTGGGGCAACTCCCAAAGAGATCTAGGCTTGGCCAAGGAATCAACATTGAGCTCCCAGAGGATTCTGATGGGGAGGCGGGGAAGGTCCATGAAGAGCGGAGGGAATTGCACTTAAGACAAGTACCAGTGAAGTACCAATAAATAAGTTCCCTCCCCTTCTCACCCACTAGCTAATGTCTCAATTCCATCCCTCTCTTCCTATTTTCCACCACAAAAGTCCAAAGAACAAGTTCATCAACAACAGAAATTCCCTCAGTGGGTGGAGAGAGTGAAGAAAGAAAAGGCAGAAATCAAATTCACTATAGCAGGAAGAAGAGAAGTTAAGCATGCAAAAACCTGGGGTATGGGCTGGTAGATGGTGCGAAAATTCAAATAGTAAGCAATTTTGTCTGGTCCCAATTCATTCATTTGTTCATTCTTTTTGCTTTCTTAAAAAAAAAAAAATTAAGATGCTGTCGTGTTGCAAGACAGTGGCCTAGGTATTGGGAATTCAGGAATAAATTAAGAGCAGAGTCCACACCCTCATTAACCTCCCTGTGGGTTCCCTCCCACCCAGCCTGGCTGCACCTACTGTGTTTAGCTCAGACTGGCAGAATTGCTCCCTCTGGCTGTTCCCTTTTGCAACAGCGGACCCTGGGAGCAGACGACGCTCCCAGCAGCGCTCTGTTAATGGTAGCAGCTTCCCAAATCCCTGGTCCCAGGGCTTGTTCTTGTCAGCAGTTCTCTTAAGGCACCTGTTGACTCTGCACTTTGAGAAATCGATTACTCTTTAGCGTCAGGGCTGGGCGTTTCGGCATCACCTCCTAGGACACTGCTCACAGTATGTGCTGCCAAAAGGCAACAGCACTGCAGATCAGACCCTTTCCAAAGGTCCTTGCTCAAAGACACTGGAGCAGGTTGCTCAACTTCGGTACGGTGCATCCCCTACAATCCCCAGGATCGTGCCTGCAAATTCCAAGCGAGAAATATTTAACCCCTAAATCGATTAAAGTATGCATCAAATAGCTATTATGGGAAAAGAGAAGTTTTATTTATATACAGTACATAAAATAATTTCCTTTTACATTACTATTAAAATGAAGATGAAAAAAATGTGGAGAGTTCAGGGGTCACCCAGAATATACCCATGGCCCCAAGATTGACCCTGTATTCGAGGAGGTGAACTTCACTCCACCCCACAGCATTTCACTCCTAGCCATCTCCTGAAGCAAGGCACTCCTGAAGCAAGAGGTGGAGAACTCATGCAACGATGGTTTAGAGCAAACTTGTCCAACTCACTGCCCGTGAGCCGCAGGAGGCCCCGGACGACTTTGAATGCGGCCCAACACAAATTCATAAACTTTCTTAAAACATTATGAAACTTTTTTTGTGACTTTTAAAAAGCTAATCAGCTATTGTTAGTGTTATTTTATGTGTTCTACAAATATAGAACAGGGAAGCCAAAACACTGGACACCTCTGGTTTACAGTGAACTTTTACACCCCAAAGGAGTCCTCTCAGGACTGATGTGTGCAAAGGTAGGTAACCAGAGAATTGGCAAAAGTGGAGCTTTTCTTTTTGCTAATTCCCTTCCCCTATCCTCAGAGGGCACAAAGACACCAGACAAATCAAGTCCAAGAAACTATCTCATGGCTCTCCAGCTTATGAGTGGCAGACACCGCTAGCAGCCTATCTAGTAGTATCTATTCTTCATTACTAAGAGATTCTCCATTTTGTTCAAGGTAACAATGTACTCAACTACATTTCCCTTGTAGCTAATGCTGACTATAGTACAGGGTTTTAGCTTTAGTCTAGGGTTACAAGCAGTGCTGCTTGTAATCATCATTTATTACAAGCTTTATTATGATCAGGGCTTCTGGAAAGCTCTTTAAAGGGCTTAGGTTTAGGAAGTTTTTGCCCTTCGCCCTACACCTTCTTTGGCATGTGGAGGCCATATGATATGGTTTGGATTTGTGTCTCTGCCCAAATCTCACATTGAATTGTAATCTCCAATGTTGGAGGCGGAGCCTGGTGGCAGGTGATTGGATCATGGGGGTGGACTTCCCCCTTGCCGTTCTTGTGATAGTGAGTTCTCATGAGATCTGGTTGTGTAAAAGTGTGTAGCACGTTCACCTTTCCCTTCTGTCTCTCTTCCTCCTTCTCCAGCCATGTAGGCCGTGCCTGCTTCCCCTTCACCTTCTGCCATGATTGTAAGTTTCCTGAGTCGCGCTTCCTGTACAATCTGCATAACTGTGAGCCAATTAAACTTCTTTTCTTTATAAATGGCCCAGTCTCAGGTAGTTCTTTATAGCAATGCGAAAACTGCCTAATAACACTATGGTAGAAGTGGAACTGCTGTCACTTACCAGGGTGTAGCTGTGAGCCTGAAAGCCATATGCTGAGGGTGGTAGGGCACTGAGCCCGAGTCCCTGGTGGCTATATGGATTCTTTGTACTGGCCCCAGTTGGAATAAGCTATTTCAACAAAACTTGCATGTTATCCTCACAGTGGTATTTCAAGTAATATTTCTGTGAGATGATTCTGAAGCATGTTGAGTTTTCCCTCCTTTGAGACTTACAAGTATTTGGGGCAAATTTGTTATTTTTCTTCTCTATCAAAATGAAAAACAGATCCATATTTCCTGTATCTCACAGTTTTGTTGACATAAAGTAGAATTGATAGTGTAATATATCTAAAGTGGATCATACTGCTTTGTTTTTGTTTATGGGTTTGGATTAGTCAGGATTCTCCAGAGAAACAGAACAAATAGAACATGGATTTATATAGAATATTTATTATAAAGAATTGATTTATA
>NW_012117488.1:6807480-6812538 GCF_000951035.1 Colobus angolensis palliatus | reverse complement strand
GCTCACTGCAAGCTCCGCCTCCCGGGTTCACGCCATTCTCCTGCCTCAGCCTCCCGAGTAGCTGGGACTACAGGTGCCTGCCACCTCGCCCGGCTAATTTTTTGTATTTTTCAGTAGAGACGGGGTTTCACCGTATTAGCCAGGATAGTCTCGATCTCCTGACCTCGTGATCCGCCCGTCTCGGCCTCCCAAAGTGCTGAGATTACAGGCTTGAGCCACCGCGCCCGGCCGATAGTTTCTTTTACTGTCCAGAAACTCTTACTTTTAATTGGATCCCATTTACCAATTTTTGCTTTTGTTGCAGTTGCTTTTGATGTCTTCATCGTGAAATCTTTGCCTGTTTCTGTGAGCAGAATGATATTGCCTGGGCTGCTTTCCAGGGTCTTTACAGTTTGGGGTTTCATATTTAAGTCTTTAATCCATCTTGAGTTAATTTTTGTATATGGTGTAAGGAATGGGTCCAGTTTCAATCTTCTGCATATGGCCAGCCAGTTATCCCAGAACCGTTTATTGAATAGGAAGTCCTTTCCTTATTGTTTGTTTTTATCAGCTTTGCTGAAGGTTAGATGGTTGGAGGTGTGCAGCGTTATTTCTGTGCTCTCATGTTCAACTGGCCTATGCATCTGTTTTTGTACCAGTACCACCCTGTTTTGGTTACTAGCCTTGTAGTATAGTTTTAAGTCCGGTAATGTGATGCCTCCAGCTCTGTTCTTTTTACTTAGCATTGCCCCATCTATTCGGACTCTTTTTTTGGTTCCATACAGAGTTTTAAATCGTTTTTTTTCTAATTCTGTGAAGAATGTCATTGGTAGTTTGATAGGAATAGCATTGAATCTATAAGTTGCTTTGGGCAGTATTGCCATTTTAACAATATTATTCAGGAGCATGGAATGGTTTTTCATTTGTTTTGTATCTCTTGTTTCTTTGAGCAGTATTTTGTAATTCTCACTGTAGAGGTCTTTTACCTACCTGGTTAGTTGTATTCCTAAGTATTTTATTCTTTTTGTGGCTATTGTGAATGAGATTGCTTTCTTTATTTGGTTCTCAGCTTGGATGTTGGTGTATAGGAGTGCTACTGATTTTTGTACATTGATTTTATATCCTGAAATTTTGCTGAAGTTGTTTATTAGATCAAGGAACTTTGGGACAGAGACTATGGGGTTTTCTAGGTATAGAATTGTATCATCTGCAAACAGGAATAGTTTGATTTACTCTGTTCCTATTCGAATGGCTTTTATTTCTTTCTCTTGCCTGAATTCTCTGGCCAGGACTTCCAGTACTATACTGAATAGGACTGGTGAGAGAGGGCATCCTTGTCTTGTTCTGGCTTTCAAGGGGAATGCTTCTAGTTTTTGCCCATTCAATATGATGTTGACTATGGGTTTGTCACATATGGTTATTATTTTGAGGTATGTTCCTTCAATGCCTAGCTTGTTGAGCGTTTTTAACATGAAGGGATGATGAATTTTCTCAAAAGTCTTTTCTGCATGTATTGAGATAATCATGTAATTTTTGTTTTTGGTTCTATTTATGTGATGCTTCACATTTATGGATTTGTGTATGTTGAACCAACCTTGCATTGCAGGGATAAAGCCTACTTGATTGTAGTGGATTGGCTTTTTAGTGTGCTGCTGGAGTCAGTGTTTGCAACCTCTGTCCCCTGGGTTCAAGCAATTCTGCCTCAGCCTCCCGAGTAGCTGGGATTATAGACACCTGCCACCACACCCAGCTATTTTTTGTATTTTTAGTAGAGACAGGGTTTGCTGTGTTGGCCAGGCTGGTCTTAAGCTCCTGACATCAGGTGGTCCACCTGCCTCAGCCTCCCAAAGTACTAGGATTACAGGCATGAGCCACCCACTCCCTGCCTGGATTTGGTTTTCTAGTATTTTGTTTTATTGTGTCTCTGCCAGGTTTTGGTATCAGAATGATGCTGGCCTCATAAAATTAGTTAGGGAGGAGTCTTTCTTTTTCAATTTTTTAAAATAGTTTCAGTAGGATTGGTACCAGCTCTTCTTTATACATCTGTTAGTGTTTGACTGTGAATATGTCTGGTCCTGTGCTTTCTTTGGTTGGCAGGCTTTGTATTACTGATTCAATTTTGGAACCCATTACTGATCTGTTCAGGGATTCAATTTCTTCCTGGTTCAGTCTTGGGAGGTTTTATGTGTCCAGGAATTTATTCATTTCTTCTAGGTTTTCTAGCTTGTGTGCACAGAAGTGTTCATAGTAGTCTCTGAAGGATTTTTGTATTTCTGTTGGGTCAGTGGTAACATCCTCTTTGTCATTTCTGATTGTTTTTATTTGGATCTTCTCTCCATTTTTTCTTTATTAGTCTAGCTGGTAGTCTATATATTTTATTAAATTTAAAAAAAACCTCCAAGATTTGTTGATGTTTTGAATGTTTTTCACATCTCAATTTCCTTTAGTTCAGCTTTGATTTTGGTTATTTCCTTTCTTCTTCTAGCTTTGGGTTGGTTCGTTCTTGTTTCTCTAGTTCCTCTAGTCCTCTCTAGTTCATCTAGTGATGTTAGGCTGTTAATTTGAGATCTTTCTAACTTTTTGATGTGGGCATTTGTGCTACAGACTTCCCTCTTAACACTGCCTTAGCTGTGTCCCAGAGATTTTGGTATGTTGTATCTTTGTACTCATTAGTTTCAAAGAATTTCTTGATTCCTACCTTAATTTCATTGTTTACCCAAAAGCCATTCAGGAGCAGGTTGTTTAATTTCCATGGAATATGGTTTTGAGTGATTTTCTTAGTATTGATTTCCATTTTTATTGAATGGTGGTCTGAGATTGTGGTTGGTGTGATTTTGTTTTGTTTTAATTTACTGAGGATTGTTTTATGTCCGATTGTGTGGTCAATTTTAGAGCATGTGCCATGTACAGATAAGAAGAATGTATATTCTGTTGTCTTTAGGTGGAGTGTTCTGTAGATATGTATTAGGTCCATTTGGTCATGTGTCAAGTTCAGATCCTGAATATCTTTGTTAGTTTTCTGTCTTGATGATCTGTCAGTGGGGTATTAGGGTCTCCCACTATTATTGTGTGGTTATCTAAGTCTCTTTGTAGGTCTCTAAGAACTTGCTTTATGAATCTGGGTGCTCCTGTGTTGGGTGCATATATATTTAGGATAGTTAGTTCTTCTTGTTGAATTGAGTCCTTTACAATTATGTAATGTTCTTCTTTGTCTTTTTTTATCTTTGTTGATTTAAAGTATGTTCTGTCTAAAATTAGAATAACAACCCCTGCTTTTTTCTGTTTTTCATTTGCTTGGTAGGTCTTTCTCCATCCCTTTACTTCAAGCCTATCTCACTGCAAGTGAGATGGGTCTCTTAAAGACAGTGTAACGTTGGGTCTTGCTTCTTTATCCAACCTGCTTCTCTGTGCCTTTTATTTGGGGATATTTAGCCTATTTACATGTGAGGTTGGTATCGATATGTGTGGATTTGTTCTTGTCATATGTTGTTAACTGTTTATTATGAAGACATGCTTGTGTGGTTGCTTTATAGTCCACTGGTCTATGTACTTATATATGTTTTTGTAGTGGCTGGTATTTAGCATTCCCTTCAGGACCTCCTGTAAGGCAGGTCTAGTGGTAACACAATCTTCTAGCATTTGCTTCTCTAAAAAGGATCTTATTTCTCTTTTATTTATGAAGCTTAGTGTAGCTGGATATGAAATCTTTGCTGAAATTCTTTTATTTTTTTTCTTTTTGAGATGGAGTCTTGCTCTGTCACCCAGGCTGGAGTGCAGTGGCATGATCTCAGCTCACTGCAAGCTCCACCTGCTGGGTTCACACCATTCTCCTGCCTCAGCCCCCCGAGTAGGTGGGACTACAGGTGCCCACCACCACGCCTGGCTAATTTTTTTTAGTATTTTTAGTAGAGATGGGGTTTTACCATGTTAGCCAGGATTGTCTTGATCTCCTAACCTCAGGATCCGCCCGCCTCAGCCTCCCAAAGTGCTGGGATTACAGGCATGAGCCACCACACCCAGCTGGAAATTCTTCTTTTTTAAGAATGCTGAATGTTTTTCCCCAATCTCTTCTGGATTGTTAGGTTTCTGCTGAAAGATCTGCTGTTAGCCTAATGGGGTTCCCTTTGTGGGTAACTTACTCCTCTCTAGCTGCCTTTAACATTTTTCTTTCATTTCAACCTCGGAGAATCTGATAACTATGTGTCTTGGGGATGGTCTTTTTGTATAGTATTTCACAGGGGTTCTCTACAAAAAAATAGGATACTCTTAAGGGTAGGGGGAAAATAAAATCAGAGGTAAGATTAGTAAACAAAATGAAACCCACATAGTTTTATACATTTGCTAGAGGTAACCACAATTTTGGCTGCAGTATTTCTGCTTATTTTTTGTTTTGGCTTTGGTTCCAATATTTCTAGTGGTCAAAGGAAAGTGAGAAACCCAATCAGTTACAGGATTCAGAATTTTCCATAAGATTAAGTAAAAGGGGAAAGAAATATTCTATAGAAGAACAGTTTTACTTGATTTTGAGTTTCCTAAAGATATGAAATATTATGGATCATATACTTCATAATATTCCTACTGAAATATGCACGTTTATGATTTTCACACCACTGCTTATGATAGGGTATCTTAAAGTCGGTCAATTCTGCAGAAAAATATTCTTCCAGGGAGCAAAATGTATATTACTCTTTAAAGTTTAATCTAGGGGCAAAATTTGACTTTAGAATTGTGGTTTTTCAAAAATTGTACATCTTGGAGACTCTTGAATTTCAGAGGATGCTTCTAGGGCTGCCCTGGTTTTGAAGAATCTAGGCTGTTGTTATCATCTGTGATCCCATTAATACATTTCTAGATTCAATATTTTTTGTTAAGGATTTTTTTCATCTATACTTATCAGGGATTTTTTTTTTTTTTTTTTTACAGAGTCTCACTCTGTTGCCCAGGCTGGAGTGCAGTGGCACGATCTCGGCTCACTGCAACCTCTGCCTCCTGGGTTCAAGCGATTCTCCCGAGTCAGCCTCCTAAGTAGCTGGGACTACAGGTACGTGCCACCACACTTGGCTAATTTTTTGTATTTTT
>NW_012117488.1:6794443-6807310 GCF_000951035.1 Colobus angolensis palliatus | reverse complement strand
TTTTTACAGAGTCTCACTCTGTTGCCCAGGCTGGAGTACAGTGGCACAATCTCAGCTCACTGCAACCTCCACCTCCTGGGTTCAAGAGATTCTCTCACCTTAGCCTCCCAAGGAGCTGGGAGCACAGGCATGTACCACTACACCTGGATAATTTTTGTATTTTTAGTAGAGATAGGCTTTTGCCATGTTGGCCAGGCTAGTCTCAAACTGGTGGACTCAAGTGATCAGCCCACCTCAGTCTCCCAAAGTGCTGGGATTACAGGTGTGAGCCACCACACCTGGCCTTATCAGGGATATTGGTCCATAAGTTCTTTGGAATGTCTTTGCCTGGATGATGCTGACTTTATACAATGAGTTGGGAAATGTTCCTTCCTCTTGCATTTTCTGGACAAGATTGTGTGAAGTGAATATTATTTCTTCCTTAAATATTTGATAGAATGCCTCATATTTCTCCCTTTTACATCCAAGTCTCACCTGGGTAGTGTTGCCATATAAAATAAAGAATTTCCAGTTAAAATTGAATTTTAGGTAAGCAACAAATAGTTTAAAATATAATTGTTTTATGCAGCAGTTTAGATATACTTATACTAATAAGTACATCTTGTTATTAATATTATGAATAAAATATTATTCATTGTTTATCTGAAATTAAAATTTAACTTACCCATGAGAATAAAAAGCACATGTTCACACAAAAACTTATAAATGAGTGTTTATAGTAGTGTTATGCATAACAGCCAAAAGGTGGAAACAATCCAAATGTCTGTCAACTGATGAATGGACAAGCAAAATGTGTTCCACTCATATGTATTAATCAGGATTTTCCAGAACAACAGAACCAATAGACATAAAATGTATATGCATATGCAGACTTATTATAAAGAATAATTGACTCATGCAATTAAGGAGGTTGCGAGATCCCATGATCTGCCATCTGCAAGCTGGAGCCCAGGAAAGCTGGGCATAGAATTCAGTACAAGTCCAAAGGCCTGAAAACTAGGGGAGCCAATCATATATATTTAGTCCAAGGGCAGAAGTTGACATGAGATGTCCCAGCTCAAGCAATAAGGCAGAAAAAAGGAGGAAATTCCTCCTTCCTCTACCTTTTTGTTCTATTCAGGCCTCAAGGGATTAGATGATGACCACTCACATTGGGGAGGGCCATCTTCTTTACTGAGTCCACTGACCCAAATGCTAAACTCATCTGGAAATATCCCCACAGACATATCCAGAAATATCTGGCCACCCTCTAATCTCATCACATTGACATATAAAAATTGTCCTATGATAAAATGGAATATTATCAGCCATAGGAAATAATGAAGTACTGATTCACACGGTAACATCAGTGAACCTTAAAAACATTATACTAAGTGAAAGAAGCCAGACCTAAAAGGTCACATATAGAATGATTTCATTGATGTGAAATGTCCAGAATAGGCAAATTTATGAAGACAAAAAATAGCTTAGTGTGGTCAGGGGCTGGAGGAAGGAGAGAATGAGGTATAGTGTGTAGGGGTATAGGATTTCTTTTTGGGGTGATAAAGTATTTTGGAATTAGATAATGGTGATGGCTGCACAACTTTGTAAGTATACTGAAAACCACTGCATGGTACACTTTAAATGGGTGAATTTTATAGTATGTGAATTATATATTAATTTAAAATATGTATATAATAAAACATTTTTCTTCCTGTGTTATTACTGAAACCTGGGTGCATCTGATTGGTGAAAGCCATTACATATCTCCACATTCTAGCTGCAAGGGAGTCTGGGAAATGTCGCTCCTGGACTCCCAGTGTGGTAAAATTTTGAAATGTGGAGAGACTGTATAAAATGTGTTCAGCCTGTAATCTCAGCACTTTGGGAGGCTGAGGTGGATCACTTGAAGCCAAGAGTTCAAGACCAGCCTGGGCAACAAAGTGAGACCCTGTCTCTACAAAAAAACAAACAAAAATTAGCTGGATGTGGTGGCATGTGTCTGTAGTCCTAACTACCAGGGAGCGTGAAGCAGGAGAATCACTTGTGCCCAGGAGTTGGAGGCTGCAGTGAGCTATGGTGGTGTCACTCACTCCAACCTGTGCCACAGAATAAGACCTTGTCTCTGAAAATAAATAAATAAATAAAATGTGTTGAACATCCTCAAATGGCGGATATTTACTCCAGATTCTGAAGTCGAATGCCTAGATTTGAATGCTGTCTCCATCACTTACCAGTTGGGTGGCTAGAGAAGGTGATTTAACCATCTGCATCAGTTCTCTCATGTATACGATCTATCAGTACCAATACTACAATTGTTTCCTAACCCATCTCCCTGTTTCCTTCTGTCTTTTCTCCTGTATGCTTTGCTCAACAGAGAGGCCAGAAGGATCCTTTTAAGGCATAAGTTAGATTGTATCACTTCTTTGCTTAAAACTCTTCAGTGGTTTCTCAGATTACTCAGAGTAAATGGACAGGGACTCATACTGAGGAGAAATTGTGGGGAGTGGAATCAAAGTGGAGCAAGACAGGAACAACACAGATAAAGTTAGCTACAAATAAAAGCAGTGGCAGGAAACAGAGCTAAGAAAACTCAAGAAGCAATCCATCATGTTTTCTGAACTCTACAAGAAAAAATGAATGCACAAACAGAAGAAGCATCTCTGTGACGTTAGAAAAGCTCTCTTTAACCTATTTCAAATAAAAATGAGCAATAGAAAAGAATCAAGATCAAACACCATACAAAGTTATTATAAATACAAAGACAGTAACCGAATTACACCTGCAGTAAATAAAGCAGACAAGAAAGATAGTGCCTTTAAAATAAATCAAAACTGTTATTTCAAAACAAGCTAAAATACATTAAGAAAATAATATAAGACATGAGAGAACAGGATAAATCAGAATTAGCAAAACACAGAAACAAGATGACAGAACTCAAGAACTCAATACAAGGAATGCAAGAAAAAAATATTTTGGATATGAAGTTTATAGGAAGGACATCAACAAATAAACACAATAAATAATGTCTGAAAAGAAGCAGAAGGTGAGAAAGAGAAAAATGTTAAAAATCAAAAACTATAAAGGGAAGTACAAATACTACTGATGAGAGGCAGAAACAGATCTGTACATATAATGGGAGCCACTGAAGAAGAGAACCAATGCAAGAGAAGAGAACAATTAACAAAAACTATAATTCAAGAAAAAAAATCTTGAAATAAGAAATGGTTTAAAAGTATATAATGAAAAAGTACACCATTTACCTGAGAATATCAATCCAAGATGACTAGCATGGCATGCTCCAGTAAAATTACTGGATTTTAAAGTAAAAGAAAAAAATCCTTTGGACATCCAAGCAAAAAAGAGGAAGTATCTTATAAAGTAAAGGAAATTTGATTATTTTCAGACCTTTCAATATCAACACTTCATGCCATAAGAAAATTGAGTAACATATTTAAGGTAAAAAAAGAAAGACATGTAAGCCAAGAATTTAATATTCAGCAAAACAAATTTCAGTACAAAAGGCACATGAGAGCTGTTATGAACGTACAAAAATCCCAGAGAATACTGTTCCCCTGAGCTCTTACTGAGGAATTAACTCGATGTGTGTGAGACAGCCTAAATGATTTGAGAAGTATCAACACATGACTTGTGGTGAGCACTGAAGGTGTAGAATTAAGACTAAAGGAGAGCTAAGAGGGAGAGAGCATTGTATATCATGGCTGTATTCTCTGATAGTGTAGATACAGAACAACTTTATATAATATAAAGAAAGAAAGAAGAATAGGGATAACAGATATAGAAAAAGTTTAACTGTTTTCCGTAATCATAACGAGTAGTGATAGTGTTAGTACTGTCATTCTGAGGCTGCTGTGTATGTAATGTGGGATAAAGCAAATGAGTAAGCATGGCATTTGCTAATTCTATCATCCTTGAGAACCAGAAATCTTACCAGGGAAGAAAGGAGGTTTGAAATCTGTAGTCTTGATATTTGAATGTAAAATATCAGTATGAATACTAAAGTATTTTATTTTTAAGAAACAAATGTGTGTGCATGTATCTAAACACTGAAAAGTTTCAGGCACAATGAACTACCGAGGTACCCATGAACACCCCTAATGCCCAGACTGTGATCTTGAAATATTATTACCTATTTTTAAAAAACCTAGGGCTTCTTTTTTTGTAGAACTGGATTTTCAGGTATGGAGCAGGAAATGTCCAAAATAAGCCTGAAACATCTCATGATTGCAGATGGCAAGAAAGCTGTCAAAGACTGTAGGACCATGTCAGAAAGACTCGGAGCCAACTTGCAAAGGCTCCCACTAGTCAAAAACAAAGATAATGTGACCTTTAGTGATGATGATAACTACAATGGGAGAAGAAGGAAGTTCTTACAATTTTTTTTTTTTTTTTTAAGTCTTCTTTGTTGCCTGGGCCAAAGTGCAGTGGCCGGATCTCAGCTCACTGCAAGCTCCGCCTCCCGGGTTTATGCCATTCTCCTGCCTCAGCCTCCTGAGTAGCTGGGACTACAGGCGCCCGCCACCACGCCCGGCTAGTTTTTGGTATTTTTTAGTAGAGACGGGGTTTCACCATGTTAGCCAGGATGGTCTCGATCTCCTGACCTCGTGATCTGCCCGTCTCGGCCTCCCAAAGTGCTGGGATTACAGGCTTGAGCCACCGCGCCCGGCCGTTCTTACAATTTTTAAGTCACAGCACGTGGAGGGATTTCTAGAGTGGTTGACAAAGTTCTTTTCCCTACATCTGGGTGGTGATTACAAGGGTGTTTGGCTGATAATACTTCACTAACCTATATAGTTATTTTGCGTCGTCTTCTGTGTTTTTGTTTTATTTCACAATAAAAAGTTATTAAAAGTTACTGTTGATGGAATGACATGATTTAAACCTTCTGGGCCTTCGTATCTTTGCCTGTGCCATGAAGAAATAGCTTCTCATGTTCACTCTGGAACTTTACTTTACAATTCAAATAATGTTGTTCATCTAGTAGTGATTTGTCCTGGTTATGGGAAATGACTGCGTGCATTTCAGTTCTCCAGGCCAGTGCTTAAATCGTATTTGGGGAGTGGAGACAATAGAGCGAACAGGCTTAATTTTGACAATAATTGCCTCTATGCTTTCCTTTTATCTTTACAACTGTCTAAGAAACACACTCTCTCACCAGAAGCCCATCAAGAAAGAGGTGGAAGGTATAAAGGTGGGCTTCTCTGAGGCCGTAAAACATCCTTGCTCCACCTCTTCCTTTCTCCCAGGAGGATGTATGTTTACAATCACTAATCACACTATCCTGCTTACGGCTGAAATCGTCACACAACCAAAATCTGCTGAGAACTCTCATGGGATTCAAGGTTGGACAATACTTTCAACCCAAATAAAGGAGTGCTGTGGCGAGGAGGTTTGAGTGATGCTGCATGGCAAGGGCCAGGCCCACCGGTGGCAGAGCCATTGTGGATGTGGAAAGCTCAGCAGGAGGGCCAGGGCAGCACAGGAGGCTGGAGAGCCACAGTAGACTGGCTTGGCCTTGGCTGACGATAGTCCGCTGTGCCCCTAGGTTGTAGGTTAGAATATGGACAAAAGAAATTACAAAGGGAATTATGAGGGAGCTTGAAACCACTCACCTACTTTTGCAACATTTATATCCCTTATTTCTCTTTCTTCTTTTAAATACATACTCATTCCTCTCATATATAAAATTTTAGCCTCTTTATTATTTATTATAATATTTTATGGCTTTCTTAACCATAATATTTTAATACATTAAAATATATTTTAAATTATATTTTATTTTAATTTTTTAATTTTTAATATATTAAAATCTACTTATCTTAATATATTAAAATCTATTTAATATATTGTTAAAATATATTTATTTTTAATATGTTAAAATACGTTTAAGATATATTCATGTTTAAAGGAGGAAAGAAATTTTAAATTTAATTTTTATTTAATTTTTATTGTATTTTACATACATATCAGTGACTGAAATTTTTAAAACAAAAAAATAAAAAACAAGTGTTTATTGAAGATAGTTTGAGAAGCACTGAACTAGACTACATTAAAATTAAAAGATTGTATTCATTAAAAGTCACCTTAAAGAATGAAAAAGGAAGCCACAAAATGGGAGAATATATTTGCAACACAAAGGACTGGTATGTAAAATACATGAAGAATTCAATCAAATTAATTTAAAAATGAGCAAAAAATACCTCGAATGGTCACTGCACATAAGAGAAGTCCCAATGGTCAACGAGCACTTGAAAAAGCTTAATTCATCAAGGAAGTAAAAATTAAAACGCCAATGAAAAACCTCACTCATCAGATCAGTAAAAATTTAAGCCTGCCAATTCCGAATGTTGGTTGAGGGCAGAGAAGCTCTCATACATTGTTCCTAATAGTTTTTAAATCAGTGAAAAAAATCACTTTAGAAAACTCTCTGACATATGCATCAACGAAAGCTTAATATACCGATGCCTTATGAGCCAGCTACTCCACTCCAGGGCATGCCACAGGTATTTGACATGGTAAGCCAAATGGCAGGTGCAAAAATTCTCAGAGCAGCATTATTTTTAAGAGCTCCAGATTGAAACAATTCAAATGTACTGTCACCTGAAGAATGAATAAATTGTAGTATGTTCACAACATGGAACACTAAACAAGAATGAAAATGAACAGCTTTGCATGACAACACAGATGAACCTCCCACGCATACTCAATTGTCATAGGAATTCATCATGGTTCTACCAGAGAAGCAGCAGGATGTTTCAGTGCACAGACTGGTTTATACATTCAGATATATCTTGCTGCTGGAATGTTCCTGTTCAGAGACTCAGCTTCATCTTGGAGCTGAGGTGTTATGAAGAGGAGGTGCATGGTGAAGTCACCGATGAAGTCCGGGGCTGGGGGAAAATTTCAGATTCTGACTTAGAGTGTATGGCGTGAAAATCAGAGGTTAAGACCAGAACTAAAACTACCAGACCCCTCTGCTGGAGTTCTTGCACTGACACTGATAGGACTGGGAGTGGATGAGACAGAAAGTCTTCCTGCTGTTAGAATTCTCAAGGGGCTACGCAGAGGTGAGCTGCAGGAACCTAAGGCCTTGGGACAATAGGATTGGCAGAGGCAGATCATGTGCCCAACATCACTTCCCAAAGGTGCCATCTCCTAATGCCAGTGCACTGGGGATTAGGGTGCAGCATGTAAATCTGGGCGACATAAATACTCAGTCTATAGCAGTATGAGACTAATTTATAAAGTTGGGAAATTTACCCGTGTTTCACCTTTCTCTATCAGCACAAATAATGAAGAATTAGCTAAGCTAGCTCAGAAATGAAAGCTTCTGTCATTCACACAGTTACTGCTTTCCTGCCCTCAGAATCACTACATATCTTACTGTAAGAGGCATAGAACTCACATTCCCACCGAAAGCCTCTCCTGCTGGGACCCACTATAGAAGGAAAAGCTTCAGATTTTGTTTAAAAACTGTATGTGGGAAGAAGATTCTATTTGGCAACCATATGAAATAAAATGCAAAATGTTATATTTAATTATAAAAGCAAGAATTAACTTTCAGTTGTCTCCTCTGTGTTTCTCTGAGGGTTGCAGATTGCTGCTTTTTGTAGCTCATGTCTATGTGTGATTCACTATTGGGAATAAGCATCTCTCTAACTCAGAAACAGAATGAATAGTCTGCTGTAAATCCTGTTGGCTCACAGTTTGAAAGCTTTGTTTTGTGCAGATGTTAATACTAATTTGTGGCTTTAAAACACTTCCTCCACTACCCCAATGTTCCAGTCCAATATCCCCCATGGAGGGCATTGTCTATTATATTACTGACCCCCTTAATACAAAGCCTTACCTGACAGCAAGAAACACAGTCCACCTTGGAATATGCTAGAATGCAAGAAGAAAGCAGTCTCTCTTCTGAGTTAGAAAAAGAAGGCTACACCTGTGAAGGGGAAATTGTATATGTATCTGTATTTATAAATAATTGATTTTTACACTGTATTTTTTTTTTTTTTTTGAGATGAAGTCTCACTCTGTCACTCAGGCTGGAATGCAGTGGTGTCATAGTGACTCACTGCAGTCTCAACCTCCTGAACTCAAGTGATCCTCCTGCCTCAGCCTCCCACATAGCTGGGACCACAGGTGTGCAATAGCGCAACCTGCTAATCTTTTGATTTTTTGTGGAAACGGGATCTTACTTTGTTGCCCAGGCTGGTCTTGAACTCTTGAACTCCTGGTCTCAAGTGATTCTCCCCCCTCAGGCTCCCCAAGTGCTGGGATTATAGGTGTGAGCCATCATGCCTGGCCTACACTATATTTATTAATTTTACCAATCAAAATGAATTAAGAATCTGTTTAGTACAGATACCATGCTAAGGCGTTGGAGACATGAACAAAATATGGTCCCCAACTTCAAAGTTCCAAATTTTCTGGTGAGGGGGAGTACTTGACCACTGTGAAGTGATGCAATATAGAACTTTTTACTGATCTTTTCAAATTCCACATTTGTATCTAGACCCACCAATCATGTGAGCATCAGTCTCTTCTTTAAGATTATGAGAAGTGAAAGCATGAACTTAAATTTCCATCCTCTTGCTCCAGCCAGCTATATCCATGAAACATTTTCCTGAGGTATGTTTGTCTGAAAAAGAGCAAATGCAGAAACGTGGCACCCACTCCGTAGTGGCCCCATGTTCGTGGGCAAGTCTACATGTGGCCATTCGACAATGAAGGAAAGCATTGTGATTTATAGCCATAATCACTTTCTAAGGAGGACGGTACTTGTTACGTGAAAGGTCTTTGCAGCAGAGCTCTTTCCTGGGAGCTGAGTTTAGACACAGGAACAGCAGTAAGCTTAATTAATCTGCATAACAGACTGAGAAGAATTAGGAATTCTCTGTGCAAAATTGTGGGGGATGAGATGAAGAGGCAAGTAGAGAGGCCAAGGCGGAAGGAGTTGGAGGATAGGAAAGAGAAGTAAAAAGAGGCTCGGATGCTACACAGGGTGAAATGGCCAGGAAACCACCTGGTGGTGGAATGGCCAAAAGGTTGCTGTCTGAGAGTCTGCTTGAAGTAGCTGTCTGGTGCAAAGAGGTACCCCTCCTTCCCGAAATCTTCCCCGCCCTGCAGTAAAGTCTGCTACTCATCCCCATGACTTGGGTGAATGGGTATTGGAGTGTGTGGTAGACAGAATAATAGCTCCCAAATTTGTCCTAAGCCCTGGAACCAGTGATTATGTTAGATGGCTTTACAGGTGTGACTAAATTAAGGCTCTTGAAGTGGGGAGATTACCTTGGATTACCTGGGTGGGCCCGATGTTATCATAAGGGTCCCTGAAAGTGGAAGGGGAGGCCGAAAAAAAGCCTCCCCTGAGGGAGGGAGATGTGACTTCAGAAGAAAGGCACAGAGAGATGCGATGTTGCTGGCTTTAGGGATGGAGGAAGCGGGGCCAACTCCAGCCCTAGAAAAGGCAAGGAAACAGATTCTCCCATGGACCTCACAGAAGGGAAACCAGCGCTGTGACACCTAAATTTTAGCCCTGAGAGGCTCCCATTGGACTTTTGACCTCCAGAACTGTAACTAATAAAACTGTGTTTAAAAGCCACTGTGTTTATGGTAATTTGTTACAGCAGCAGTAGAAAACTAATACAGGGTGTAAATCAGGGAGAAGAGCTGAGTGCAAAGACAGGAAAATCTAAGTATGACTTAGGGACAGTCATTAGGCCAGAGGGTTGCTGCGGCGGGCATAATGGAATTTAAAGTCAGGAAGGTCAGTTTGAGTCAGACTGTGGGGAGCCTCACATGAGAGATGAATGAGTTGAGTCACTATCTTTGGGCCATGGAAAGCCACTGAAAGATTCAAGGGTAGAGTGACATAAGAAACAGAATTTCAGAAAGGAAGACTACGGGCGCTCTCTGTAAGGATGCCTATGGTTGCCTGGGGAGACAGAGTAATGGCCCCCAAAGTTGTCCTAAGCCCTGAAATCTGTGATTGTGTTAGATGACTTTGCAGACATGATTGAATTAAGGATGTTGAAGTGGGGAGATTAGCTTGGGTTACCTGAGTGGGACTGATGTCATCATAAGGGTCCTTAAAAGTGGAAGAGGGGGTCAAAAAAAGCATCTGAGAGAGATGTGACCACAGAAGAAAGGCACAGAGAGATGCAACATTCTGGCTTTGAAGATGGAGAAAGGGGGCCAACTCCAGCTCTGGAAAAGGCAAGGAAACACATTCTCCCACGGCCCCCGCAGATGTGGCTGAGTCAAGGCAAGTGAACAGGCCCTGGGACTCTCCTCCTCACTTCCCCAGGACCCCGGCCTTGTTACCTGTTTCGTGTTCTGGGCTTCCACTTCAGGTTTCATTTGAATAAGGTATTTTGTATTTAAGATAAAATGAAAACAACAAATGAGCACAACTCGGTGCACAGAGAAGTTCAGTGTCTTGTTCCAGCTCACCCAGCTATAAGGTGAGAGGATAGGGACTTATTCCCTAGGAATCCTGACTCCCAGTCCTGGACTCTTCTGGTGGAGGGCCAGGGGGACTGGAAGGGGGAATAAATCAGGCCATCTGTTAGATGATCAGGTATTAATTCCTGGACTATGGAATCTTTGAGCAGGAAAGGAAGGGCCTAGATAGGAAGGACAAGTCCCATGAATCAACATGCCTGGGAGAGCCAATGGACCCAAGAGCACCAGTGCTTCATCCTGAGGCCAGCAGGTACTAGTGAGAAACACTACACTGACCCCTTCTCAAGTCCAGTAATCTATAGATGGAAGGAACTTGACACTGTAGAGCTCTAGCATGAAGGAGAATCATATTAGCAGACCCCAAAGAGGACACACTACAAGATGCAGGGAATGCTTTCGAGGGAGGGTCCAGTCTTGGGTTAACAAAGCAAGAAAATGAATGAAATGATAGAGCAGGAAGCAGAGACCTGGACTCAGGCTTCTGTCAATGATCCCAGAAGAAACACATACAGCCCAATATATTAACTTCCTCCTGACCTCACTTCCAGGAAACTGGGAGAATCACAAACCGACAAGCTCTGTGAGGGCTCGAAATGAATGTTTAGGGCCTGGTGGTTCTCTAAGCACACCTTTCAATGGTCAGGGTATTATTAATGAAACAGGAGCACTATAATTACTTGTGCATCATTACAATACACAAAGTGATTTCAGCAGTAAAAAGGGCTTTGATGAATTAGTAGTTCTTTTTATTTCTATAGTTTTGTGGCTCATGTTCAAAGACATCTCTTAAAAGTATTCAGATTCATGGGAAAGCTGCAATATCTGTTACCCATCCTTTTCTTTTCCTGACTCTAAATCTGCATATGTTACCGCTTTCTGGACACTCAACCCGCGAGCCCCATCCCACCCTTCTACTTGACTTGTTCAAAATCGAAACTCAGCCTCTTTCATTCCCAGCTTGCTCTTCCTCCTCTATTTTGTACCTGGGTAAATTGCCCTTCCACACATTCAGCAAAATTTGGGGAGTCATCCTCATTCTTTTCTTTCTTGTCCTGTCTCCTACCATCATTCTTTACATCTATGTAACATCCATCACCATGACAATGAATAATAGTGGCAACCCTTTTTTGAGTGCCTATTACATTCTAAGCATCTCAGATATATTATTGCGAACCCTTACAAATCCTGCAAAATTTGTACTATTATCCTCATTTTATAAGTCAAAGAGCCTGAGGTTCAGAGATATTATTTCCTCAAGGTTCACCTGCAGGTAGGTGGCAGTTGGGGTCAGGATGCAAACCCACATTTCTCTGGTTCTAAAACATATGCATTTTATATCACACAGGGCTGCATCCAATAGAGCACCAACAGTTCTGCCAAATTTGCCTAAGTCTTGGCTGAAATCCATCTACTCCCTTCCCTCCATAGGCCATTTGCCACCTCAGTGTATGCTGTCATTAATTCTTACCTGGACTGATGGCATAAGTTTTCTCACTTGTCTCTCTACCTCCAGCCTTGCTGTGTTCTCTAGTGGTATGTCTGTTAGCTGACTGATCATAAGCAAGTTCCTGTGTGCTCACCCTGAACCTACTAAATCACAATCCCCAAGCCTTCATGTCAGTCTTAGTAATAAGCACCTCCTGTTGATTCTTATGAAGAGCCAGTATAGCCAAAGGCAGTTCGAAAAAGAAAACTCCAGGCTCAAAACCTTCAGTGGCTCCTGTTCACCTATATGATAAATTGAATACTCTTTAATCTGACATTTAAGGGCCTGTTATGGTCTGGCTACAACTCGCCCTTTCTAATCATGCTGGCACAAAGAAGTCACTCAGCAGACTGACTCGTAGTATGGCAGGCAGAATAATGGGCCTCCAAGATGTCTGTGTCCTAATCCCCAGAACCAGAGAATATGTTACCTTACATGGCAAAACAGACTGCAGATGTGATTGAGTGATGGACCCGGAGAAAGGGAGATTATCCTGGGTTATTCAGGTGGTACCAATCTAATCACATGAGTCATTAAGAGCAGAAGACCATTTCTGGTTGTGATCAGTGAGAGAGAACATCATGAGAGAAGGGTTAGAGAGACAGAATGTAGAAGGATTTGACCTTCATAGCTGATTTTGATAATGGAGGAAGGAGACCATGAGCCAAGAATGTGGTGGCCTCTAGAAGCTGAAAAAGGCAAAGAAATAGATTCTTCCCTAGAGTTTCTAGAAAGTGGTGCAGCCCTGCCAATACCCTGATTTTAGCTCATGTTGGGCTTTTGACCTCAAGAGCTGTAAGATAATAAATTTGTATTATTTTATGGTATTAAATTTATGGTAATTTTCTATAGCAGCAATAGAAAACAAATTCACACAGTTTTTTTTTTTTTTTTTTTTTGAGATGAAGTCTCACTCT
>NW_012117488.1:6752528-6793612 GCF_000951035.1 Colobus angolensis palliatus | reverse complement strand
GATTACTTTCTTTTAAGATCAAATTGTTTTTCTTTTCCTTATATGAAAACCATTTATTTCTACTTTACTCCAGGCAGGAAAGGCAGAAGAAAAAGTTAGGTCAATTAAAAGTAAATCCTGGGTAGGGAGAGATAGTTCACGCATGTAATCCTAGCACTTTGGGAGGCCGAGATGGGAGGACGGCTTGAGGCCAGGAGTCGGACCAGCCGGGGCTACATAGTGAGACCTCATCTCTGCAAAAAAAATAAAAAATTTAAAAAAAAATTAGCAGGCCATGGTGGTTCATGCCTGTGGTCCCAGCTACTCTGGAGGCAGATGTGGGAGGACTGCTTGAGCCCAGGATGTCAAGGCTGCAGCCAGCTACAATTGTGCCACAGCACTCCAGCCTAGATGATAGCACGAGACCTTGTTTCTCTCTCTCTCTAAAAAAATTAAATTCTGTATCCCAATGTCATTATCTAGGCTGAGTTTACACATCTTCCCAGGTCCTTAATGCTCACTGGTGCCCTCGCTCTACAGGCATATGAAGTTAAGAGTCTTGTCAAGTTTCCTCTGTCACATGTAAGAAAGCCCACAGGAACTGGGAAAGTCCTAGCCAGACCAAGAAAGAAGTGAGACAAAGGAATCTTATGATTACATCCTATAATCCCTGGTTTGGCTCCACTTAACATCCAAAAGGAGTGCAGGGCCTGCCTCAGGGCACAGGAGAGGTCCTAGCACAGGACCTTAAGATGCCACACAGACTTATTCCCTAAGGGACCTGGAAAATTGTTATTAAGTTTGTTTTAATGAGTCGCTTAGTTCTCAGCCATGGCTGCAAATTAGAATCACCTGGAGGAGAGCTATTATATTCAAATATGGCTAAAGGAATTTTTTTTTTTTGGATGGAGTCTCATTTCTGTCACCCAGACCAGAGTACAATGGCGTGATCTCGGCTGACTGCAACCTCCACCTCCTGAGTGCAAGCGATTCCCCTGCCTCAGCCTCCCAAGTAGCTGGTGCCCACCACCATGCCCAGCTAATTTTTGTACTTTTAGTAGAGACGGAGTTTCATCATGTTGGCTAGGCTGGTTTCGAACTCCTGATCTCAGGTGATTCACCAGCCTCGGCCTCCCAAAGTGCTGGGATTACAGGCATCAGCCACTGTGCCCAGCCCCAGGAATTGGTCTGTGAGAGGTGTTTTTCAAAGTTCCCCAAATGATTCAGATGTGCACTCGGGGTTGCCGTTCGCACCAGGCAGTGTTGTTGAAATGTCTTTTGGAATAAGAATCACTAGGGGTGAGCATTAGGCACCAGAAGGCAGGCACCCGCTGGCCCCACCCTTGAACTGCCCCTTTCCCCAGATTCCAGTCAGCAAGTCTGAAGTGGAATCTGGAATCTGCTGGTCAGATGTGCAACTCTAGTGAGTCTGATTCAGGTAGGTGGTACCCCCTGTCGCCCCCAGCAGCCTGCTCTAGGGAGCACTGATACCGTCAGTAGCTGCTATCTGTAGGCACCCGGACCTATGGGGAAGGACTCTTGACTACAGCCTCTGAAACAAAGGCTGCAGATCCTTTTTGTCTATACAGTGCTGACAAAGTGAAGAGGAGAGAAAAAGATGAGAGTGTGCTCACAGCGCTTATACAGAAAACACCCCTCCTTTCACACCCAGTGGTAAAAGCTAAGCAAGCCTTCAGGAAGTGCCCTAACTACCACCAATGCCTGAAATCTCAGTGCTGTCCTGGCCCCACCCTTTCCCATAGCCACTGGGTCCTTTGATAACATATTAACATCTTAAATTCCAATGATAGATTTTAAAGGCTGAATTTCAAAGAAGAGTTAAAGTGAATACCCACATGTTAACTCCCACCATACACTGCAAAATCCAGCTTTTCATCAGATTAAATTTGGTAACAAAAATGTTTGGACTTTACTGATAGTAAAGTTGGACATTATACTTTCCATAGGTGTAATGGAAATTTTGTGAGTTGGTCACAGTCATGGATAAAGCGTTGTCAGGCAGATTGGCTCTACTTGGTAATCTATAGTTTCACTCTGGAATATTTACATTGGCAATCCTACTCATTACAGACAAGCAAGTCTTTACTTACATGAGGCAGGAGAATGCAGACTTCATCACCTCTCACAATCACCTTTCCTATCCTATTGGTTCAATGCAGGATGGTGTCAGGTCGCCTTATCTTCTGGGAACAGTGGGCTTCTAATACACCCCATGGATACGCATCTGGACTGATCCCGACAGAGACTTAAGGCAGTGACACCAGAGTGGGTCATCTCCAGATCGGCTCTGCTCCTGAGAACTCTGGGGACAGTGAGCAGTTGGATTAGGGATTTTTTTTTATGACCAAGCTCAGTGATGCCAGCATTTGCTAAGATCCCAGTGTTTAAAATAAACTGTTCTTTGAATCTTCCATAGAAAGATTCAGGGGTCTTGGAACAGAGGAAGCCTTGGTTGGTGATGGGGTCACAGTCTTCAAGATAGGTTGACACAGGCTGGCATCTATGGATCTTCCCAGCCCTGAAGCCCTGGACATGACCACATCCTTGTGGGCCACTCCCTCTAGCTACATGAGTTCACACTCTCCCCTTCTCCAGGGAAGGCTGTCAAACAGGAACTATAGCATTAGAAAATTATCACTGGTATATCTGGAATCAGCAAAATTTCTTTCCTTTTTTTTTTTTTTGAGACGGAGTCTTGCTCTGTCCCCAGGCTGGAGTGCAGTGGCGCGATCTCGGTTCACTGCAAGCTCCGCCTCCCAGGTTTACACCGTTCTTCTGCCTCAGCCTCCTGAGTAGCTGGGACTACAGACGCCCGCAACCTCGCCCGGCTAATTTTTTTTTTTTTTTTGTATTTTTTAGTAGAGACAGGGTTTCGTCATGTTAGCCAGAATGATCTTGATCTCATGACCTCGTGATCCGCCTGCTTCAGCCTCCCAAAGTGCTGGGATTACAGGTGTGAGCCATCGCGCCCGGCCGGAATCAGCAAAATTTCTAAGAAATGTGAAAATGTGAAGAAGTGAGTGATTGTTAACCTGAATGCACTTACCAGCTTGTTAGTTGCCACTTCATGACAGCTGATACTGAAAGCGGCAAGATGAATGTTGACTCCTTCCCTTTAGAATCTTACTGGCCACAGGTTGCCTGCAATTTGTGTGAACAACATGAGAACTATAGGGAGAAGAGGGACTTGAAGCCATTTCTGCACATGCTTGCCTGAGCCTCACCTGCATTCCAAGTTCTCCTAACATGTTCAGACAGCATATGTGTGCTTTTGCTTAATTCTTTAGATTGGTTTGGCTCTTGTGTAAAGGAGGGCAACCACCTTATAACAGCCACAGATCACCTGCACTGCTGCTGTGATACAATCATTAAAATGTCTTTATTTGTTTAGAAAGGGTTGAGGCTCATTTTTTTCCCCAAATGTATTATTCTCCATAATTCCATCCCCAAAAGCAAAATTGTCACAATGACTTGCTGAATGCTCAGTGCAATTTGAACTTACTGACAGCAGAGACTATGCTTGTCTATCATTGCATCCCCAGCAGCTACCAACATTCTTTGCACTTACTGGGTGCTCATAAATGTTCATTGAATGAAAGAATTAATCAAGAAATGACAACTGGGCATTACTCGGTTCTATCAAATTTAATCATGCTTCCACGGTTTCACAATCTACCTTTGGAAGTGAAAATCTAAGGCATGCCTTACATTCCATCAATAATGCAAAGGCTTCTATGAGACACTAGGGAAGTAGAAAACAGTGGTTTATTGAATCAAACTAAAATCTGTTAGTGGCAGAAGTACATATTTGCAAACAACCCTAACAAAATGACCTGGAGGGACTTTAAAAGGCTCCACAGCTTTGTAAGGCTCTGGGTGACTCCCTGGCACAAACATTCCGTGGCACTTTGACTTGTACTTTCCTGCCTGATGAGACATATTACTCAGAGTGTTGACATAAACTTCCTTTGGCCAGTCGTGGGAGGACGTGTGCACACACACATAATGGGATGGAGAATAGAGAATGTGTTAGTGCCACTCCAAAAAAGACATCTGCTTTCAAAAAATGTTTATGTTTAGCACAAAAATGTATTCCACGGAATTATGGCATGCAGTTACATATTCATGGACCTTAGAGGATATCCAAGTTTAAATTAAGAGCTTTCTCTTCAATTCTATCAAAGCTTGGAATTGCCATGGGAGTATGGCACCAATACTCTGGCAAGGAAGTTTGTCCCCTGAAAGGATCACCCAGCAGGGCTGCCACTATTGCACACATGATGCTTAACCTGTAAAAGCTTTCCCTTACTATGCAATGCATCTTAATTGTTTCCATTCTATTCTAGTCCATTTTTTTAAAATGCTGGTCACATTCACTATATTGATTACCTGACCCACTAATGGACTGTGATCTGTAGTTGGAAAAATACTGCAGTAGAAAAATTAAGAGTGGCTGGGCGTGGTGGCTCACGCCTGTAATCCCAGCACTTTGGGAGGCCCAGGAGGGCAGATCACAAGGTCAGGAAATGGAGACCATCCTTGCTAAGATGGTGAAACCTTGTCTCTACTAAAAATACAAAAAATGAGCCGGGCGTGTGGTGGCGGGCGCCTGTAGTCCCTGCTACTTGGGAGGCTGAGGCAGGAGAATGGCGTGAACCCAGGAGGCAGAGCTTGCAGTGACCCAAGATCGCGCCACTGCACTGCAGCCTGGGAGACAGAGTGAAACTCTGTCTCAAAAAAAAAAAAAAAGAGTGACCCCAAACTGAAGACTCTTAACAGGAAGCCACAAAGACTGCTTGGAAGGTTTGGGGAATGTTGTGGTCAAATTCACACCCAGAATGTGCTCAACAGGGGTGGCCTGCAGCTCCTGATCTGGGATGCAGGGCTGTCCGGATGCACTATGGCGGCTCACAAGATGAGGAGAAGGGATGGGAGATGGCTTTGAATTCCTTCTCCTTTAGCGTGGTGTTCAGGAACAAGCCACCTCTCTTAGCTTGGAGGGGAGGCTCATAGAGCTCTGTCATCCAGGAGGAAATCTCTCATCCTTTGAGAGAAAATGCAAATGTCACCATCACTTTCTACATAACACTTTCTAAACTATGCTTTCAGCTTTTTTCCTTTATTGCTTGTTAGTAGCATCAGGACTGTGAGGATGTCCTACCCATTTTTGTATCCCTGTGTCTAGCACATGCCTTGCACATATGAGGTGCTCAATCAACATTTAGGACATACACAAAGAGGCTAGAGAAATGCTTTGTCTTATTACATTATCCCTCTGTATCAATGGAGAATTGGTTCCAGGAACCACCCTCCTCCCCATCACCACCTTGCAGACACCTAAATCCTCAGATGCTCAAGTCCCTTATGCAAAATGGTCAGTAAAATAATGTGTGCACATGGATACAGAGAGGGGAATATTAGATATTGAAGACTTAGAGGGGTGGGAGGGTGGGAGGACATGAAGGATGAGGATTTACTTAATGGGTACAATGTTGCTAAAAACCCAGACTTCAGCACTACACAATGTATTCATGTAACAAAACGGCATTTATAACCCCTAAATATATAAAAACAAAATAAAATGGTGTCATATTTGCATATAACCTGTGCATATCCTTCCATATACTTTAAATCATCTCTAGATTACTCTATACCACATATAATGTAAATGCTATATAAATAGTGGTTCTACTGTATTGGTTTTTTGTTTTTTTTTTTATTGTTGTATGGTTTTTATTTCATTCTTAAAAATATTTTTGACCCGAGGTTGGTTAAATTCATAGACGTGGAGCCCATGGATATGAAGGGCCACCTGTTCTCAGAACTTGAGAATGATTTGTCTTTGAGATGCTGTCACTAGGATTCTGCAGGAGGCTCACTTATCAGCATTGGTATTTCCACATGTCTTACCTTCATCTTACTCTTCTCCTTCTCCCTCCTTCTTCTCTTTCTTTTTCCTCCTTCTTTTTTTTGAGAAGAGTCTACGTTGCCCAGGCTGGTCTCAAACTCCCAGCCTCAAGTGACCCTCCCACCTCAGCCTCCCAAAGTGCTGGGATTACAAGCATGAGCCACCTCTTACCCTGTGCCTGCCCTTTTCCCATGCATCCATCCTCCCATCCAGCACTTATTGAGAACCTACTGTGTTCCTGCGCTAATCGTGGTGGTTACTAAGATGGGTAGGGCAGTCCCTGCCTCTAGATCCCAAGTCTAGTGAGGCAGAAGACAAGTGAGGAGGTAATGACCACAGTGTGAGAAGCACTGTAAGGGGGGCTGTGACCCATGTCTCCCAACTCATGTCACAGTCCAGTGCTCTCTCATCGTATGCTTTTTGTCTGCTTCTCTCAGACTTCTCCTTTTTTTTTAGACGGAGTCTTGCCCTGTTGCCCAGGCTGGAGCACAGTGGCATGATCTTGGCTCACTGCAACCTCCGACTCCCGGGTTCAAGCAACTCTCTGCCTCAGCCTCCCGAGTAGCTGGGATTACAGGTGCCCGCCACCACGCCTGGCTAGTTTTTGTATTTTTAGTAGAGACGATGGGGTTTCATCATGCTGGCCAAGCTGGTCTTGAACTCCTGACCTTGTGATCCACCCGCCTTGGCCTCCCAAAGTGCTGGGATTATAGGCGTGAGCCAGCAAGCCCGGCCTCTCAGACTTCTTAAGCTCTGCCCCACCAGCAAAGATTTTGTTAAGCTTTGTATCCTATAGTTTGTATTAGGAAAACAATAGCTGTGTTAAAAAATTAAATTGTTATAATATTGAATATGCATTTTCTAAGTGTTCACATATATCTAAAGCAACAGGTGACACAGTGGGAATCGCAATACGGTGTGAAAAGGAAATTATTTAAATAAATAATAATAATCGAATCATCTTCAAGACCCTTCCTTTGGTCAGGAATAACATTTGAACAGAAGCGTGACCCTGGCCTAAAGGTTTTTGCATGGCCCGGTCCCTACCTGCTCATCCCTACCTGGCCACAGCCTCTCCCCTCACTGTGCAGCAGCCCTGGTGAGCTTCCCTGTCTCTCTTCTTGGTACACTCTTCACCTATCCCTTCCAGGTCCACGGCCCTTCTTATCCTTCAGGTCTCAGCCTGATAAATCGTCAGAAAGGTCTTCCCTGACGACTTTGCAAAAAAGCTGTTGCCACCTTAGTCTCCATCCTAGGAGTCTGATCTTTTCCTTTACAGACCTAATCACAACGTGTAATTATTTCATTTGTTTGATTGTCTCTCTTGCTAGACTGTGAACTCCACAAACTGTTCACCAGCCTATCTCCAGAGACTCGCATGGTTTCTGGCACATGGCAGACACTATAAATACATTTTGAATAAATGCATGTTAGGGCGGCTCACAGAAAGCGTCTGCTTGAAAGGGAGGACATCTCGCCAGCGAGGGATAGAGCTGCAGAACCCAGCAGCGGAACAACAGCGACACCAAGTGGTCGATCTGCATTACCCACAGCAGCTGTTCCTTGTCAGAAATTGCAAGCATTGGAAGGCTGATCCTTGAATTCTAAGGTGGATACTAATCCACTAAGCTTGTTTATTCATTTCCTTAACTAAAAAAAAAAAATCTAGAAACTGCCCTCGAATATCTCCCACTATAGAGCAGGACACTTGAAAACCTGTGGCCACTAGCTAGACAGACTTTAGGAGTTGCTATGGTAACTTTTCCCTTTTATGGCTAACCATTTGGAAACCTTACATTTTTCAAATCTGCCTGCTTTGAAAAGGCCTGCTTGCTTCTACTTTGTTTTTCAAGCTTTACTTTGATTTACTGTATTTAATTTGCTTCACCTTCTAATTTGTTAAATGACATGTTATTAAAATTCCCCAGGGGGCCAGCAGGACTCTGTGCCGCTGAGAGACAGCATGCATTCTGGAAGTCGGTGATTCACATCTGAGCACCCCTGAGGAGGTTTTGGAAGCCCATTAGGTTAGTACGGCAGAGCCGCTGTGGACTGAATCAGCGTTGGCAGGGGCGCTGCATTTGACAGCTCAAGTCTTTAGATGATGCTGAAAAGCCTGCCCTAGCTTCTCATTTCCTCGGTCCCCCAGCGAATCGTTTTCTGCTGCTGCTGTCCTCGGTGTGAAAAGGTGACCCCTCACTGCCCATCGCACCTGCTTGCTTTCTCTCGTCAGTCACCCTTACAAGACCGGAAAACAGGTCTAAAAAAGCCAGAGCGTTCCGCGCTCAATTACAATGACGCTAGAATGCATCCCGAGGCCTGTCCATCGCGGATTTGAGAAGAGCCGCAGCAGCAGAACACACCATTAGGCGATAATGGCCAGGGCCCGGGAAATGAGGGTGATTTTGTGACGCCGCCAATGACCCACACCATCGCCGCGGTAGGCAAATGGCAGCAAATGGAGGTGTTAAGTAAAGGAAGTGCAGACAAACAATGGTTGCAGAAAGGCTCCTAATATTTATAGAGCTAACCCAGGAGGAAAGCTGGGGCAAAGTATCTTTACATTGCAAGAAAAAATAGATCCCAGCACTCTCCTAAACATTATTATTTGCTTTAGGGTCCATCTGGTCCTTCATATAAAAATGGAGGCAATTTCTCCCAGCGAAGACAGAAGCCCTGGTGCCCGTTTTGCCAGAGGCATGTGCTTTCACTCCACTCCCCCACTAGCTCATCTTATTTTTAAAAAATAATAAATATGTGTTCGCTGTTTTATCTGATGCATGTCCCTTATGTAAGAAAAAAGGTCATATGACAGGGAACTGTGAAAGTGTGAAAGTGAAAGTTGTGTGTGTGTGTGATACACATACACATTTATAAATATATATGTGTACATATACATCTGTACACATACATGTATTCAATTTAGGCGTAAACTTCCACTTAACGATGTAATTATCTTGTGCTGTTTCTGGAGTGCAGTCTTGACTGTTCTTTCGACTTTGGTCCAGTTTGAGTCTCAGGCACACGACTTTCTGGTCAGTGTTGCTTTGGCCGGTCCCAGAATCTGACCTCCTCCCATCCCCCAGCACCTTCCACTGACCTCCCTACACCCCATCCCCTGGGCCCTGCCTGTTGGATCTGTGCATCACGAACCGACAGTCTGGATTTTCTTCATGTTCTTGCCGCCCTTTGGTTTTCTTGAAAAACACAGCTTTGACAGTGACCCTCATTTCACCCGAGGAAAATCCACCCATTCCTTTACCCCACCCAGTGTCACAAAAGTCTCCAGCAGCTTCCACGATGTCTCCTTATCTGTGGTTGGGACACAAAATTCCTAGTGTGTCTTCCACCTGCAAACTGTTTTGGCCAAGCTTCTTGTCATCTTGCTGCCTTAACACCTGGGCTTGGCTCTTTCAGCCCTAGGGTTTCCCAAATTTGGGTAAGTCGAGAGCACATTCATGTGTATATATCTATCTGGTTGGCATCTTGTGTTTATTACACGACGATGGCCATTTTGCTCAAGACATCGTTGCAAAGCTTGCACAGTAGCTTCACAATGAAATTATTTTGCCATTCGCTTCTAAGTAGAATTGTAATGTTGGCTTCCAGGTGCACCTCCCACTTCCTCCCCCTACAATGTATCTTTTCACACCCTTCATTTTTACCTATAATTTCTTTAGCATCCATTGAGAAAGTCTTTATTCAGGGCATAACCCTGTGATAGGCACTGTGAGAGATATGAAAAAAGCCATGGGGCCAACTCTTTTAAAAAGGTGTTAATTGGATTTTTCCCATGTAAAACCCCCCATAGCATTTTATTTCCTAACTCTGCTTCTCACAGTCAACTTCATTTGCCCATTTAATGCAATTTGCTTCTCATGATAAGATTCTATTAAGTGATTATTAAGACATTCTGAGTTACTTCAGCCAAGTACATCTATAATCATTACCTACCTCCTGGGGGTGATTTGAGGTGTAATTAGTTAAAGCTCACTGTTACCTCCCAACATCTGAACGACAAACAGAGACCACTTCTACGCAGCCAATCTGTGAGCCTGGTGCAGCCTGTTCACATTTACATAAACCCCACAGATCCAGGTTTCACGAGAGCACATGTTGGATCTGTAGAAATAGAGAGCACACTGGAAATTGCCTACCTCTATTTATATCAAATTATACCCCTGAGGGTTAATTTCTTTTGGTTTCTAAGTGATATTATTTAATAGCCCTAAGGTTAGTGTTAATAAAACAAACACAATAAACCTCCACGAAAAATTGAGATGTGCTGAAACAAATCAACCTAGCATGACCCTCAAACCTCTTATTCCTTCAGTCTTTCAGAATCATTTATTGAACTTCTACTGTACGTGAAGCACTGGACTAGGATCTAAGGCTGTGAAGTTCAGAAAGAAAGTCACTTGTCCTCGAGGAAGTTATAGTCAGCAAACTTCACAGATGGCAATAATGACTTTTAGAAAACTTTCACATTTCCTCAAAAGCCTATCTAGTATTGAGGGGGTGAGAGAGAGAGAGAGAGAGAGAGAGAGCAGGAGTCTCCAAGTGGTTTGAATACTTTATTGATGAAAGTTCTCAAGTCAAATACCAAAGGCCCCAGGGCTCCTGGGATCTTTTCCCATGGAGAACTACTTTTAGCCCGGGGAAGATTAGAAACATTTAATTTGGAGGAGTTTCAGTAACTGTTTCAGTAGGCACACAGACAACAAGACGAGACACGATAACATCCCTGTAATAAGTAAGCAGGGAGAAAAATGGAAGGAAGGATGGAAGGAAGGAAGGAAGGAGGGAAAGAGAGAGAGAGAAAGAAAGAAAGGAAGGAAGGAAGGAAGGAAGGAAGGAAGGAAGGAAGGAAGGAAGGAAGGAAGGAAAAAAAAGAAGAATTCGTGGAGCATTGCAGTGTGGAGACATTTAGTACAAAGGCAAATAGCTTTGTAAACCCCAATGGTCTCGAGGGCTTCTTTGCATTACAGCACAGTACAATAATTTCTTTTCATAATGACTGCAACGCATGAAGACAACTTTACAACATGGCTGCTAGGCAGGAGAATAGGGAATAGAGAATGTTTTCCATCAATAACTATTTCTAGTAATTTGAATCAGTTCTTAAAATGATTTAAACCAGTTCTTAAAGTAATTCTTCAGTTATAAGATGGAGTAGCCAAATTCTAATTCAATATAAAAAAGTGTTTTCTAGCCATTTTAGCCTCCTTTACAGCAGATTTAGTGACCTTGGGAGGTGGTGAGCTTTTTGTGGCTTAGAGGAATGTAAGCTAAGTACAGACAGCTACCTATGCGAACGCTGCAGAGGGACTTTGAATGTCCAACTGCTGGTCAAATCCAGACTGCTGCAAATTTTGTACAGCCTGAGAGCTAAGAATAGTTTTTACATTTTAAACTGAAATTGTAAAATTTAAAAAAGCCTTTCAGTGAGAATAGTTGCTCAATTTTGCCTCCACCCACAAAGCCTAAAATGTCAACTATCTGCTCCTTTACAGAAAAACTTGGCCAACCCCTACTCTAAGGAGTTGCTGTTTCCCAACTCTGAGGTTCTGGGAGCTGAAGCACACTTCTTTTACTCATGAAGGCTTAATGAAAATGACCCGATATTAAAACTGCTTTACTGTGGCCAGGGTAGAGCATCCTAGATACTGACAGTCTCTGGAAATCGTCCTTGATCTAGTGTTAGGTAATGCTTGCTGGGATATACAAATATTGGATTTCGTACTTCTCAGTCTTACAAATTAAATTTTATACTTTCAGATTTTATTCACTGGCTAGGGAGAAAGACAACTCCATGCGCTTCACTACGTAAATAGCAGAAACAGGGCACATTTCAAAGGCACCCAGACCTCCCCTTAGGTCAATGCCACAAACAAGGCCCAGTGAGCTCTGGGCCATTCTTAGGGGTTCCACCAGGGAAGACGGTAGAGGTGAGGCCATCGTCTCTTGATGGTAGATGCACAGGCCAGGGACCATTATGTTATTTTTACCCTAAAAGAGAAATGCCCTTGGAAACAAAAGTGTTCCTAGTTTTCTCAATTTTTTTCTCCTATGTTTTTCCCTCTAAGTCTGGGGTGAAAAAATCCTTAGCTTAGAGAAATGCCATCTCCACCTGTTCTGCCTTTGCTGAGGGATTAGCAACCCGTGAAAGACTTTGGTCTCCAGGCATGCCGGGGGCAAGAAGAAAATGACTGGTCTTGTGACTCTCCCAGGTGTGAGGTGATGGTTTTAGTAATGTCAGTGTGATTCCTGGGTCTTAGAAAGAAAAATAAAACAGAAGAAAACCCTGGCATAACCCAGTTAATGGTAGCTTAATGTCATAAATTTCACGGCTCAAGTCAGAACAACAGTCTTTGGAGGATCTCATTCTTCCCAAGGACAAATATGTGTTTCCAGTTGGTTTCATAAATGTGTATCTATATGTGTTTGCATCTTTCCTGCGGCAGGGTGTCTAGACACGGGCGAGTCATCTGTGGATAACAGCATGCAGTGTGTGACATGAAGAATCACATATGGTATGTTTAATTGCTTCAAGGCATTACACACACACACACATCCCAGCTCAGTGCTGTGTGACTTCTGCCACTGCCTCCTACCCTATTTGTCAGATTACAGGGACACAAAGCAAAGTTTACTGCACACAAAAAAGCCAAACTAATGCTACAAGCCATGCCTGGATTCTCCCTGTCTTCCATTTAGAAACCCCTGAGTAAAAAAGGATTATAGTCATATCACATTTTACTAAACATTCCTTCTGTGACCCAAACAGCTCCTGAAGACACAGTTAGCACCCACTGTGGGTGCTTTCTTTGTGACTGTTTTCACAGGCATCTGCAAGAGAGGCTAGAAATATCAAAATCTCATTTGGAGATAAACTGTGGTCAGGACCTATAAATAGCTTCCCTTTAGTGTCTCCGCCCCGTGTTCCCTGGTCCCCCCTTCGCTCCATACCTCTGCCCTTCACCTTCTTTTTTCTCACACACAGGATCTCACGCTCCTCCTGGGGAATGGACTTGGACCATGTGCATGAGAAATGACAATCTGGACAGGCACATTTCCTCTGTCACAGAACTGTATCTTGTATCCCAGCACCCTCCCCACCTCCTTCCCGTGGCCCTGTTTCACAATTAGAATGCAGCTCAGAGTGGAAAGAACTGGCACCCAGCAGATGGCTGCAGGCAGTACCTTCACGCAGCCCCGACGCCCACTCCTCGGCAGCAAGAACCGGGGAGCGCCATATGTCAGAGCTGCGGACGCTGCCAGCTGAAGGGAGGCTTTGTTCTTTTGATGGGTTTGTTTTGAAAGGGGAACATAAATAATACACACCCACTACTCCTTCCCCAGCAATCTGGGCAGAGCTTGCCGGCAGTCCTTGTGGCTCAAAGTGCCCCAATTGTTCCCTGAACATGGCTGAGTACAAGGGCTGGTCTTGGCCACCAGATGGATTAGGTCTGATTAATTGTCAACCATAAATAATGCTTTTTCTCATATTTAATCAGTGAATACTTAATCAGCTTTTCCCCGAAAAAAAAAAAATCATGTTTCCCTAGAAAATTAAGATATTTATTTTCACACAATCCAAAAAGCTTCTTGCAAAGTCTATTGGAGCAATGGATGGCCCACCCCCTTAACCAATGTGTACATGTGCAGGCGTGGAAGGGAGGGCTGAGGCCGGAGTGTGTGCAGAAGGGAGAGGAGCAGGGTCAGAATGGCTTCGTGGCTCTTGAAGAAAACAGTCCAGTGAAGGAGACTCCAGGTCTGTCCTGGAGGTCAGGTTTGTTTTAACTCCGGAAATCCTGCACGTTCTCAAAGTCACTCACTTCAAGCTGTGAAGAGCACCCCTAAGCCCCAAGAAGGCAGCACAGCCTTGCTCACCACTTATTCAGGCCAGGCGGTGCTGGGCACATCATAAATTCTTGGTAATTTCTGTTGGATAAGTGAATTGGTGGTTAAATGAATGACTGTTTTCTGGGTTAATTTCTTGATCGCTCAAAGTGTGTTTGGGGAACACATGGTTGTGTGTGTGTGTGTGTGTGTGTGCATATAAGTATATAAAAAGGAGCTAAAATTGTCTATGGAATGTACAGCACCAAGAGTGAACTGCAGTGTAGGCTATAGACTCTGGGTGATAATGATGTCTCAATGTAGGTTCACTGATTGTAACACATGCACCCTTCTGGGGAGGATGTTGATAATGGGATAATGGAGAGGCTGTGCATGCATGGTGCAGTGGGTATTTGGGAATTTTCTATATCTTCTGCTTTACTTTTGTGTAAACCTAAAACTGCTCTAAAAATAAGTTATATTAATTTAATAAAATAATCTATTCAAGGTATTAATCATGTTTAATATTATGTATCACTAGGCTCTATTTTCTGTTTTTAGTGTATTGCTTTTATTATTAGGAAAAAATTAGCTTCATTTGGAAAAGGAAGCAAACATGTAACATTTGTCTTACGAGTCTCAGGGCTGAAGAGTATGCTAGTAAGAAGGAAAAATAAACCAAAGCAATATCAATCATCATCATCACAGTAGTTGCAATTTATAAAGAAACTAGAGTGGATGCCCTGTGGAAGGCACTGTTCTGAGTATTTTATATGCATGAAGTCATGTAATCCTTATGACCACACTATGAAATAGTAATTGTTATTAACCCTTTCCACAGAAAGGAAATCCATTAATGCAAACAATGTATGCTTTTAAACAGTGTGCATAATGCAAAGATGAATAAATAAACACAAAATACAATTTTGCAACACTATCATGTAACTGACAACCAGGCTCTGAGGTACTAGCAGCATCAGGAAGTCCACCTGAGGGACAACACCTGCCTTGTTGGTTTCGAGAGGAATAAATAACATATGGAAGTTTCGGGCACTGTCCCTGGCTTTGAGCTGGGACTTAATGAATGGTGGCTGTTTCCTAAGACCATTGGTCCAGCCCTTCCCACAGTTTCTCTGGGATTTTCTAGGGGATGAATTGGTAACATCTGAGGCTTCAGCTGCAGCATCTGGAAATACCACCACCAACAATAAGAACAACAAAATGACCACTTTTGAGACTTAAGTGTGGGCCAACCCTGTGGTAGGTTTTATTTTTTTATTTTTATTTTTTTTTTTGAGACAGAGTCTCGCTTTGTCACCCAGGTTGGAGTGCAGTGGTACAATCTCGGCTCACTGCAAGCTCCGTCTCCCAGCATCACACCATTCTCCCGACTCAGCCTCCCGAGTAGCTGGGACTACAGGTCCCCGCCACCATGCCCGGCTAATTTTTTGTATTTTTAGTAGAGACGGGGTTTCACCGTGTTACCCAGGAAGGTCTCGATCTCCTCACCTTGTGATCCACCCGCCTCGGCCTCCCAAAGTGCTGGGATTACAGGTGTGAGCCATCGCGCCTGGCCCTGTGGTAGGTTTTATAGCTGTTACCTCAGTCAGTTCTGTCTACTAACTATGCTGGTCCAGTAGCAACCTGTATTAATTCCATTTGCCAGATACAGTGATATCAACTGGGCTTTCTGTAAACACCATGAGATTGCCAGATGCCTTCTGAAGAACCACCACTCCCTAAAATTCATATTCCATGCCATTGTAGTGTAAAATTGATTTTCTTTGAAAAATGTTACCTCTTTCGAAGTCAGTAATCTATACAGAGTTGCCACCTCCATTAATTCAACTATTTGCTGAAAGTTCACAGATCATGCACTCAACGAATAGAATGGGCAGCTGTGAGCTTTTGTAGAGGGTGGAGGGCACTCAAGTTCAGAAGACCCAGTATTAATTCTGATTCTGCTGCTCACAAGACGGGTAACATAGGGCTTCAGTTTTCCCCACCATCCATTTGCTTCCAGCTAGGACGCTTCATGAATCTGAGCTAACAGAGCCTTTAGGGGAAAATTAGGCAGCAAACCTTTTCTCTAAGACAAGGTCATTATAATGAGTGCACAGTAGGCCCAAACCCCATAGGTTCATGAAGCCTGTGCTCTGGCATGACGGTTTGGTCTGCCTGTCATCAGAAACCCTACACTTACTAGCTCAACAAACTTCTGTGGGTGCCTGCTGTGTGGCAGGCATGGGCTGGTACTAGAATGACAGAAGATCTGGTCCCTGCCCTCAGAGCTTGCAATCTAGTGCTCAGTCTAGAGTGGGCCAGGTCACTGGAGGGCTCAACATCCCCTGACTTTTGGGAAGCAGAAGCAGAAGAGGGATTCTTACAACTCAGAAAAGGCACCTCAAACAATTTAGATTAGCAGCCCAGAAATGAACTGACCAAGCAACTCTGCAATGTCAGCAGGAGGAAGGGAGATGAAGGAATTACATCTTCCTTTCTTGAGGCCCCTTTGTGCAAACCCTTCTGCAACTCTGCTGACAGAGTTGCTGTTCTAAAACGTGGATAGCTTTGGGTTGCTCTTCAACAACAAATCACTGGCTCTCCATTTGCCATAGGCAAGTCCCAGCACAGCATTCAGGGCACCCCACACAACGACTTCAGCCTATATTTCTAGCCTCATGCCCCATCTCATCCTTTTGCATCCCAGAATATCTCAGAAGTGTAGTGGGGTTTTTTTGTTTGTTGTTTCCTTGAGACAGAGGCTTGCTCTGTTGCCCAGGCTGGAGTGCAGTGGCATGATCGGGGCTCACTGCAACTTCTGCCTCCTGGGTTAAAGCTATTCTCCTGGCTCAGCCTCTCAAGTAGCTGGGATTACAGATAGGTGCCACCAAGCACAGCTAATGTTTTTGTATTTTTAGTAGAGATGGGGTTTCACCATGTTGGCCAGGCTGATCTCAAACTCCAGACCTCAAGTGATCCACCCGCCTCAGCCTCCCAAAGTTCTGGGATTACAGGCAAGAGCCCCAAAAGTGTACTTTCATCCTGTTGACTGTTTCTCATGGTCTTGCCCATTTCCTGAAGGGCTGTACTCCCTCTTCTTCTTATAGGTCCAACTCAAATATTATCTTTCTTGATAAGATTACCCCTAACTTACACTCACATTTGTTCCACTTAGCTCAACAAAACATCCATTGTGTTTCTTTTCTTCCAGGACCTAGCACATTGTCTTAGACATGCAGGCATCCTTGTGAGGCAAATCCTCAGATCATGAAGTGATTTTGAATGAAATTGCTAATAGATTACTCTAATTTGCAGACCAGAGTTTTATCTTGCATGCCAAACCCTGTCAATTGATAACAGCTAGCTGGAGCACAGTGCAAAGTAGGATTTTAATGCAACATTTTGGTATACCAGGAAAAGCATGGTGATTGATTCATGATGTCTATTGCAGTCACAGCAGGGAATGACAACATGCACGCCATTTTCCATCCTTTCACTCAATACTTCCAAAGGACACATATTTTTTGTGGTTGTTAATATAATCTAATTATCTATTTTATTTTGGTTCATTTTATTTTTTAGAGACAGAGTTTTTGCTGTCACCCAGGCTGGAGTACAATGGTAAGATCATAGCTCACTGCACCTTGAACCCTTGGGCTCAAGCAATCCTCCCACTTCAGCCTCCTGAGTAGCTAGGACCACAGGTGCACGCCACTGTGCCCGGCTAATTTTTAAAAAAATGTTTTGTAGGGACAGGGTCTTACTATGTTGCCAAGGCTGGTCTTGAACTCCTGGCCTCAAGCAATCTTCCTCCCTTGGCCTCCCAAAACACTGGATTACACATGTGAACCACTGTGCCCAGCTTGTTAATGATTTTTTTCTGTCAGTATAATATGCTGTTGGTTGCTACAGTTATTCATCTGTGTGTTGTCCTCATTGACTTCATCCACATTTGGCCTATATATGCTTGCAGGCTTGCACTTGTATAAAAGTTCCTATCATGCATAGCTCTGGTAAATAATAAGCAAAGATAAAATCTTTTAAAAAGCAGCTGTATTAATACCTTCCATTGATATTTGGAATGATTAAGGTATAATTATTTGGAATTTTTGTTTTCAATGCTCTGAGCCCCGAATGCTGATGATTGTCTGCATAACTAATCCTGCCTAATGCTGTCTCTACATTCCATATAATAATATGTTCTGGACGCTTAACAATGAAGCACGGTCTGATTTTCATACAGCTATTTGGAGAGCAAAATGCTCTTGCAAAAGACTAAATATACCTCTTCCCATCCTTATTTGGGTGCCCACAACAGAGAAATTCATGCCTGAAGCTCAAGCCAGGTCTCTTGACTCTGTACAGGCAACTCCTAATGAGGTTTCTTTCTAATGCAAGTCAGGTGGCCACACAGTGTCCTGTGATCAAAGTCAACTCAGGTAAAAGAAGGAAACCTCCTTCTTTTTAGTAGAGGCTAAAAGCAGGTTTTATTCCCTTTGGTATTTTTTGTTTTTTTTCCACTTTCTCCATAGGCTCTGAAAGTGATTATCTTCCCAATCAGGGAACAACCACTGCAAAGGAATGCAATCCTTGTAAAGCCCAGGGGCACACAGATTTCTCTAACCAGCAACATGCCTCCCAGTGTGAGGGGCTGCCTGGGATATCTCCACTGCCAAGGGACAAGGGAGGGAACAGAACAGAGCTTGGATGCCAATGCTCTGCTGGAGGGGAGGCAGCGGCCATTTGAATTGATGCTTTTTAAAATCTCCTGTTGGGGAGAAATGGGGAAGTGCTAATGGACGTAATGAACCAAGCCTCCCAGGGAAGCGAGAGAAAGCAGTCCCATCAGCCGGATCATTTAAAACTAGAGCAAGGAAAGCACTTCAGAACAATGTAGTATGGGCAGGAACACAACATAGGCAGGAACTCTGAAATTGAGGAACCGGCTGTCAGACCTTTAGCCCTGAAACAAGTTATGTAGTGTATTTCCAGCACAGAGACTGCTGGTAGGTGACTAGTTGCAAACAGGGGTCTCCATGTACATTGGGAAGGCATACGGGGAGGTGAGGAGAGTTTGCAATTCTAGCCTGCAGCACAGGGGGATGAGGGAGGGTGCAGGGCAGCTGGGGCTGTGTCCTCACCCAGACACCCCCCCTCCCTGTGTGCATATCCCCTGACCATCTCAGCCTTGTCTGTGGGCATCAACGGGCCACCTGCCTCCCCCTTGGCCCCTTGAATTAGTTTTCTATGCTGCTGTAACAAACTTCCATACACTGAGTGGCTTAAAACAAAGCACAATTATTCTCTCACAGTTCTGGAGGTCAGAAGTCCAAAATGGGTCTCATTTGGCTAAAATCAAGGTTGCTGGCAGGGTTTCATCCATTCAGGAGGCTCTAAGAGACAACTCATTACATTGACTTTTCCAGCTCTTAGACACCGCCTACATTCCTTGGCTCATGGCTCCTTCCTCAATCTTCAAAGTCAGTCATGTAGCATCTTCAAACCTCTCTCTGACCTTCTGACCTCCCTTTTGCTTTTATAAAGACCCCTGTGATTATACTGAGCCCACCGGGACAATTTCTGTATCTTAAAATCCTCAATTGCATCAGTAAAGCCCCTTTTGTCACGTAAGGTAACATATTCACCGGATCCAGGGTTTAGAATATGGACGTCTTTGGGGACCATGATTCTGCCCACCGCATCTTCCTACAGTCTCAGCAGCCAGGGTGTCAGAAGCATTAGGCTGTCCCAGGGCTGGAGCTCCACAGCCACAGTGAAGGTGAGTCAGATGGGACCAGGGATGGCATGGCTGGCATTTCTTTACCAGATGGATGGTGTGGCTGGCATTTACTTGAGCTTGCCACTTCATCCACTGATCCCATCTGCCTCAAATACTGCAACTCCTGAGACAGCCTCACACTTCTGCCACCTTCTAGATGGACAGTTCACCAGGAGTGTAGACCCCCTCTGCACATACCCATGAGTTAGGGCCCCCAAGGCATAACTCTTCCCGGCTGTGCCTCAAGTTGGCCTTCTCCTAGGGCTTGGTAGATGTAGAGAGTTAATAAACTATTTCCCCTGTCCTCTCTTCCTCATCCACTTGCTAGAAGCAGTCCTTGAATCACTGTGACACAAGGCGTGCTTGAGTCCTGGCATACCCTGTTGGAAATTAAAACACACTTTCCAACGAAAACAGCATTAATAATCACAAAGAGAAATCACTAAAATTGTACTGTGCTCAAGGTCCATTATGTGCTAGGTTTGTTGGGTGGTTGAGACATGCCCTTCACCTTCACCTTCACCTTCATTTCTGCGGCAAAAGTGGTGCTGAACAGCAGACATGCATCAGCTGGCCTTGTCTGAATGGTGGTTTTCCAGTGACTGTGATGAACTTACTATTTCACTGCATCGCCTGGCACACATTCATCCTTCTATTATTGCTCTGCTAAATCATTCCCTTCCTAGGGATTTTATTATTTCAATGGTCGCTTCAGTTACCTCACTATGCTATAGAGACATGGAACGTGCCTCTTTGCCTTATAGAAAGAATTTACAACATTGGGACCTCAATCTCAGGTTAATGGAAAGAGCAGGGAAGTACAATTAATGGGCAAGCTGTTAAACTTGATGTAGCCTTGTACAGCAGATGAGAAAAGTATATGGTGGTGATTGAATCTGGGCTCAAGTCAGACTTCCATGAAGGGTAATCCTAATTCTGCCATTTTCAAGTATGTGACTTGGGGAAATAGAAATAGAACCTCTCCATGTCTCAGCCTCCTTGTCTGTAAAAGGGAGATAACAATATAAACGCAGCAGAAGGCAAGTGGTCGCCTACCCAGCAGCTGTGCCCAAAGCTTCTTCGTTGCCTTGAATGCAGCAGACACACACTCTTCGGTGTGTCTTCTCCCTTGCAGCTAGGGGTAGCCATGCCACCCAGTTCTACCAATGGGCTGAAAGTGGACATCTGCTGGGGACCCTGGGGAAATTTTTTCCTCCATAATCAGAGGCATAGGAGGAGATTGCTCTTTCTCTTACTTTTCTCTCTCCTGCTGTGGAGGGTGTCAAGAGATAATGTGATATTTGGGGCTTCCATAACCATGTCACCATGAAGACAAAGCCAAGAGAATGTAGAGATGCCCAACTCGTGTCCTGGCTGCTAAACTACCTTGGAACTGCTCACCTCTTTGTTAGGGGAGAAGATTAAATGACTCTGCGATTTAGGTCACTGTCGCCTGAGTGTTCAGATTCTTGAGTCTTAATGCATTCTAACCAATACAAATTCTGATCTCAGAAGAAAGAAGAACTCAGATCGTGCATATCAAGTGCCTGGTACAAAGCTATTATTTCAATAAACAATAACCTATAATTCTTATTATTAATACCTGGGGAAAATTAAGATATACTGTTATTTTCTTTTTTTCTTTTGAGACAGGTCTTGTTCTGTCACCCAAGTTGGAGTGTAGTGGCACAATATAGTTCACTGAAGCCTTGACCTCCCAGGCTCATAATTGTCTATTTTATTTTATTTTATCTTTTTTTTTTTTTTTAAACAGAGTCTCACTCCATCACCTAGGCTGGAGTGCAGTGGTGTGATCTCCTCTCACTGTAACCTCTGCCTCCCAGGTTCAAGCAATTCTCTGCCTCAGCCTCCCTAGTAGCTGGGATTACAGGTGCCAGCCACCATGTCGGGCTATTTTTTTGTATTTTTGGTAGAGATGGGATTTCAGCATCTTGGCAAGGTTGGTCCTGAACTCCTGATCTTGTGATCCACCCACCTCAGCCTCCCAAAGTGTTGGGATTACAGGCTTGAGCCACTGCGCCTGGCCTATTTTATTTTTTAGAGACAGGGTTTTTGCTCTGTCACCCAGATTGGAGTACAGTAGTAAGATCAAAGCTCACTATGGCCTTGAACTCTTGGGCTCAAGTGATCCTCCCTCCTCAGTCTCCTGAGTAGCTGGGACCACAGGCATGCTTCACCACACCCAGCTATTGTATTTTTTTGTAGAGGTAGAGTCTCACTATGTTGCTCAGGCTGGTCTTGAACTCCTGGGCTCAAGTGATTCTCCTGTCTCAGCCTTCCAAAGTGCTGGGATTATAGTATTATTTGCTGGTTAACATCCTACTTTTCAACCTCACTAGCTCATCAATTTATGCTTGTGCTAAAAAATGAGGTGAAGTCTCACAGGTTCAACTGCACTTGCTGAATAGTCATATCCTTGTTTGGGTTTACAGAACAGGAATTTCTCAAGACCAGACACTGAGTCTTATGCATCAGTGAACTCTGCCTAGCTCGTAGAGTGCCCTCCGTTGGTGTTCTGGGGGGTGACTGGATGAATGGATGAATGGGTGGGACAGACAAGTGAACTAACCCCAGAGCCACTGGAGAATCCCTTCTTACCTAGCGTCAGGCCTGGTAGCCTCTTGCTCTATAACACACACACATATGATGAAAAGCAAAGTCAGACTTTTATGGGAATCTGGTACTTCTGACCTTGAAACCCTAACCAATGATGTTTTATAGGCTATGCAGGGAGATTCCTATCTGGGCAAAGAAAACAATCCAGTGTTCTCCCAGCCCAGCATGAGCCAGTTGTCTATTATTTTGATGAAATGTCTAAATATCCTGTAAGTCTTTTATATAATGTGACTTTCTTTTTCCAAGAGGAAGCAGATAACTTGCACGGAGGAGCTTTAAGAAAATTGCTTACTGCAAAGAAAAAGTGATGATGTTTTCATTACACTATCAGGGCCACACACACAAAAAATTGTTGCCAATAACCAACTTCTGTTGAGGTTTCTGCTAGACGAGATAATCCAATTTCCGAGTGACCATAGTTATTCTCTCATTTGCAAAAGAAGTTGCTAAATTTGGGGATAGATGTTGAATCAAGGATTGAGGATCAACGCAAATACTCATAACATGCTTTGAAGCTACTGATCAATTAGCTCAGGCAATAGCACTTGTTTTTTTCCTGTGTAGCCTGATATCCCGCATCTTTGCAAATGAGCCATGGGGTGTGTGTGTGTGCATATGTGTGTATATGTGTGTGTGTGTATGTGTATGTGTGTATGTGTGTGCATGTGTGTGTATGTGTGTGTATATTTGTGTGTGTGTGTATGTGTATGTGTGGGTGTGGGTGTATGTGTATGTGTGTTTTTGTGTGTGTGTGTATGTGTGTGTGTTTTCAGTCCATTCTTACCTCCAAAGTTTCTTTCTTCCTTATGCATAGAAATTTTACAGTTCAAGATAAAGAGATTCACACCGTGATGATCAGGGTCAGTCATCAATTCACTCTGTCATATCTTTCCATACTCCTGTATCAGTTAGGAATTTCTATTGGCTGCTAATAACAGACTGAAAAAATGTGTAGTAAGTATATAGCATGGAGGTACATAGCATAGGTTTGGCAGTTCTGCAGTGTCATCAGGAACTCAAGTGCTTCAATCTCTCTCTTTTAGCATATGATTTCCATCCTCAAGCCAGTCTCATGTCTCTAATATGGCTACAATAACTCCAGTCATTAAACCTACCTTACAGATAGGGAGCAAAAAAACAGGAGGAGAGGAAGGAAGAGAAAAAGATCATATTTTAACTATTTTTCCCTCTTTAAAGAGCCTTCCTGGAAGTCCCACTCAACAACATCCATTTATATTTCATTGGCCCAAATTTAGTCTATGGGAACTATACGCAAGGGAAGGTAGGAGACGTAGTATCTCTGCTGGGTGTAGTGTCACCATGCATAACTATAGCTCATTACTAAGGAAGCCGGGGAGAATAAATATTACATAGAAACAACAGGCATATGCTTACCCCATCTTCACTCTGCTTGCCCTGTTTCACCACCAAGACCCATCTAAGTTGTGACTTTGATCTGTTTGGGTTCGATTTCTTCCTTAAATCAGTGTTTTGCTTTTAATGTTTATTATTTATTCTCTGTATGGATTGGCCATTTGTGGCATTGTTAGTGATGCTTTTCAACCGGACAGACTGAGCAACTCCACCCAATGAGGCTGTACTCTTAACTTAAACAGAAGTCTAACGCCTCCAGGGTCACCTGCTGTTAATTTGCCAACACCATCAAAGATGCTAATGTAGAAAGAGGCAAACAACCTGTTAACTGAGTCTTTATTGTGCCTTGTTTAATCCTTCCAACCAACATCTCTATGAGGTGCCATTATTAATTCCCTTTTTATAGGTGAGGAAACCAAAGATCAGAGAGGTTAAGTAAATTGCCCAAGATCATAGCTGAGAGTGAAATTTAAACTTCGGTATGTTTTATTCTAGGGTTTTCCCTCTTATCCTGTACTTAAACCATCTCTGAAAAATTGGAGCCCACAAGATGGGAGCTATGCCCAGAAGATACCAGCTCTGGCCTGGTTGGAGTCACTAATTTCAGAGGCTACTCTTGGCCCTTCGCCAATCTGCAAGATGGAAGCAGGAGGGGGAGTGGATAGTTTTCTGTCATCTGGTTCTCAGCCTTGGTGCTGTTCAACTTCTTTCCCATTGTGGCATATGTTAAAAGTGATGATATTCATGCAGCATGGGGGTAGCGGAGGCTGGCTGATCTGGGCTCCCTCCTGCCAGAGGTTGAAGGGTCCACATCCTGACTCCGTGGTCTTTTACTCTTGCTATCCCTTCCTTCAGAAAAATGAATGTCTTTTTCTCCCCCAAGGTCTAATCCAGGATCACACTGCATTTTCCTGTCATATCTCCTGTCTTCTCCAATCTGTGACATCCTTAGTCTTTCCTAGTCTTTTATGACATTGACACTTTTGAAGAGTACTGTTCAGGTATTTCTGTAGAATGTCTCTCAAATTGGGTTTGTCTGATGTTTTCTCATGATTAGATTGAGATCATGCATTTTTGGCAGGAATGTCATGAAAGTGGTGCACTCTTGTCAGCTCATCGTGGCAGAGGTACATGAGGGCAATATGTCTTATTACGGTGATGTTGACCCTGAGCAGTGGGTCAACAGCAGACCCAGTCTGCTGGTTTTCCCACAGTAAAGTCATTACTTTTTCCCTTTGTAATTAGTAAGTGTCTTAGGGGAGATACTTTGAGGCTATTCAAATATTCTATTTCCCTTCAAATTTCTGTCCACTAATATTAGCATCCATCTGTGGATCTTGCTTATGGTATTCTAAAGGTGATTTTATATGTTTCTCATTCCTTATTTTTAAATTATAATTCTTCAGAAGGAAGATTTGTCTTTCCTCTGCTGTTTATTTTATTCTATTATTTATTTATATAATTACTGATTCATAGATATTAATTTTACTCTATAAATTATAATCCAATGCTATGGTTATTTATTTTGCTGCACGAATTGTTCCTGTTCTGGCCACTTGAGGCTCTTTCAGGTAAGTTCCCATGCTCGTCTGAGATGCCATCATCTTTTTGGGGTACTTCCTTACTTTCTGGTACCACCACAGTCTCCAGGCTCATCTTGGATATTTTCTGTCTCAGTCCTTACCCAAAGGAGCCCTGGTTTCTTCTATTGAAGAATATATTAGAAAATAAGATCTGGGTACTATGTGGCATTATTTACCATTATAAGATAATTTGGAATCAAAATATATTTCAGTTTTAGGATGAAAATTGTGGAGATTAGTGAGGGTACCCGACTGCCCAACATTACACAACTCAGAACTGACAGACAAAAAGCTTAGACCAGGGCAGATTCAAATCAGGGCAGATTCTGTACTCTTAACCTCTCCACTAGTGTAAATGCCTCATTTATTATAAATATGAATTACTATTTGGCAGAAAACATGAAGATGTGCCAGATAAATGTGATTTCTGGTTGATGGAGTGTCTGATAAAGTAGACTTGTCTATAAAAACAAACTTGGCATCCAATAAATATTTTTAGATAGATTTTGTTGAAAGAATCATCATTATCCTCAGACATTTCTTGGTCTTTATGAAATTTCTGTAGAGTTCAGTTGTACTTAATTCCTTTATGGAACATGGTAGAACATATATAAAATAATAACAAATATAGAAAAATGAAATAGAACAAAAATAACTGCAGGTTCACTTTTTGGATCCCCATGGCCTTTGGCTGGAAACCTGATGGTGGGGTTCACCCTGTCTTTGACTGTTGCTTTAGTAAACCAAAGAACCAAGGCTTAGGGACATGAGCAACTTGCATTTGGCCAGTGGTGGGCAGAGTGGAGCTGGAATCAAGATTTCCTGGCCGGATCCCCAACCTTTTTTGACCCTCATGATCTGACCAAGTAAATCTCAGGGCAAGACAACAGCATCCCCAGAGACTAAGCCCAGATGGACAGGGCCGCAGGAGGATTCTCTGTACCTTGTGGCCCATGCCTGTGTGTCATCTGAGAGACCCTGTCCACACTGCTGGGAAGTAGTCCTGGCAACTTCACTCCCTTTCTGTGTTTAATTCTCAACACCAAACCCAACTCCTGCTTCAGTTGCAGTTAAGAATCCAAGACAAATATGCCTCAAGAGGGGAAAACCTGGTGGCTTGATGGAATGAGATAGGAAGGAGGAGACTGGTTTTTAGTCTTGGCTAAAGTACTAGAGTTTTGCACTTAACCAGTTGTTTACACCAGGCAAGATCTTTCATCTCTCTGAGCTCTACTTTCCTGACTTTAAAATGATAGGGTTGAACTAGATGACCTCTAAGGCCCTGCGCTGCTTTGAAATCCTTGGAAGCTTCTAATTCCTTTGCAGAATTTCCGAGGGCCTGGGACCAGCCAGTCTCACCGGTAGAGCTCTTGCGCCACCTGGTGGTAAATTCAGAGGCCTTTTTCTCCCTTTTGAGTTCAGGTCCCACCTCAGCTGGAGCAAGAGAACAAAGCCATTTCAGCCCTTTGCAGGACTGCGGCAAACTGCCAGACCTGGGAGGAACACATGTTTAATTCATGTCCTAGAAAGATATGCTCTGTGAACACACTGCCATTCCTTATGGCAAAGGCCTTAGTGCGATGGTCATGTGGTTACAAAGCCAGGTTCCTGATGTCAAGAACACCCAGCAAGGTGCCCTGATAAATGCCACCCAGAAGAGATGTGTTTGGGTTACTCTCTGCATGCTGATTTGTTGCACACTGATCCTTAATGCTTTCAGCTGCTTCCTGGTTAACAGTCATTAGGCATGCATGCAGCACTTTCATCCTGGGCCTCAGCCCTGCTGTCAGAACCCTCCTCCAGATATCTGAAGCGAAAAGAGGCAGGGGACCCCTTGGGTGTCCTGCTGATCTGAAGAAATCCTTCATCCGATGGAAGGTCTTTCTAGGTTCCTCCCCTGACACTCCTATCTAAATAAAAACCACTTCTGAAGCCTGCATGACCCTCAGAGTTGCAATCATCTGAGCTGTGGAGTATTTACCCCACATATGCTGGGATTTGTCAAAAGTTGCCAGTGATCCCAGAATTGCAGCTGACTACCTAATAGTGGATATCACGTCACTCCGCTCATGGGACGACTACTGTTAATCTGGATCTGGAAGTTCCATGTCATTTGCTTTTGGTTTCTGTGTCCTGGTGAGGCAAGCACAGGCAGCACGGTTGACGCCCATTGTACAGGCAAGAAAACCAAGATTTGAAAACAGGTTCAGTGACTCTCCAGATAACCAAAGGGAGTGGTGAAGTTACAATAACATGAAGGAACTCTGACTCTCTTGTTCAATCACGCAGTGTTTGGGCATTTGTTTTTATGGTCTCAATGAGGGACCTTTGGTTCATAGTTCATTAATTCTCATCACAAACACTATTGAAAACCATTAATTGCCTGTACTTTAAATAGCAGTATGGAGTTTTTTCCTTGCCTAGCAAGACAATGGGTGTCAGTGGGTGGAAGGAGCACTGGGCTGGGGACCAAAAACCCTGAGCTCTTGTTTGACGAGGTCACCACCTAACTGAGGGGCCTGGGAAGTCACAACCACTGAGGCTTCCCCCCTCCTCATCTAGGAAGTGAAGGGGGCAGGAGTAAGGTAGTTTCCTCCCAGAACTCCATATGTGAAAGAAAGGGCATTTCTGATTTAGGGTGTGTTTCACTTTCTCTAACCTTGGATCTGTCCAAGTAAAATGATTAAGCGAAGATATCTGTCTTTGCCAAAGTATGACTTACCTGTTCAGTCCAGATTGTTCAGGTGGGCTTATTGCTTTCTTGATTTGTAACCTTTTGTTTTCCAGTGACCTGGACTGTTTTTGGTATAGAATTTCATTCCCAGGTGATAAATTCCTTTAGGGAAGTGATAGCAAATAGGTTTAATCTTGAGGATCTTGAGGGCCCTTCAAATCAGTGAGCAGTGGCTGTTGGAAGCTCTGTGTTAATGTCTCTGAGGCCATGCTTTAAGGCATCATGGGAACATGATTGATTAGCCATGTCTGCCGTGGGCAGAGGCTGGGGAATGCAGAGGGCAAGGGCTGTATTTGGGATAGTACTGTGGAATTGGAGCAAGGGAAGACATGCCAAATGAAACAGCACAGATCTGCTTAGCAGCAGAGCAGGGATAGGAATCCACACCTCCTCCTTTCAAGTTCAACGGCCTCCCACTCAAGTCTTCCTCTTTATTTGGTGTGATGGGCAATCAGGTGCTTTGAAGATGCTTTCTGATGATGAGGATGAAACTGATGGGCTGGCAGCAGCTTTCTGCCTGCTCTCGCGGCAACGTGTATACCCACACATGTGTTTCTCCCTTTCTGAGACACAGAAAGGCTCAACCTTTGACAAGAGATTGACCAGGAAACATCAGTAAACACACCAGATGCCTACATACCCATTAAAACATGCCTATCTTCTTCTGGGCAGTTCCAAGAGAGACTTCTAAGAGGTCTGCCTTGCACAACTGACAGGTAGCAGCAGGAGGAGAGGTGCACCCCAGGCTGTGGGTGAGAGGTCAGAGGGAATGGAGAGGCAGGAACAATGGACCAGCCTCCTTGGCCTCACAGGGGGCGTCTGAATGAACGATGATGGCTCTTGGCCTTCCAAACAGCAAAGGCACGTTCCCAGAGAGGCCGGCTGTGGAGGGCTCCTGCCCAGATGGACTCGCTGTACTGTGAAGGAACATTCTGTGTTCCCTGACTGGCAGCGGCTGCCCAGCCCATCAGCTTCCCCTGACTGCACACCAAGGGCCCTGACAGCTTTCTCATGGGGCACCCTGGGGCTTCTGCCCCGAGCAGATGCTGGGCTTTAAGTTCCCACAGAGAAGGCTTGCCCGCGGCAGTCCATCCCTCTTCTTCTCCATCTGAGAGGCAGTGTGGCCTGCCCTGAGGGTCTGCAGGGAGCGTTCTCGCCAGGCCTGGGAGGATGCTGCCAGGGAGGAGACGGCCCTGGAGCCCGAATGCCTCTTTTGTTTACAATGAGATAAAATCTGCTCTTTTAAAAAGCATCGACACTGCCAAAATCCCAGGTAAAGGGGGTGCAGTTGACTTGCTGCTAGGGAGGAATTCCTTAAGCTCTGCAGGCAGGCTATAAACCCTCCACAGAAAAGGCCTGGGCCTAGCTCTTGGTGATGATGGGATTTCTCCATCAACACATGCACCTCTCCTGCCTGGCAGGCAACTCAGGAGTGAGGAGTGACCTAAGCCAAGTTTCATAGCAGTGGAGGAGCATGCGGTTCACCTTCCAGTCAGTGCCTCAGGGCAAGCCTTTTCCATCCTCTCCATAGCGCCACCTCCCAGCGGGAGAAATGCTTGGTTCACACAAGGGTCCCCCCTGCTCCCGTCTGGCTCTTTGAGTTAAAGAAGTATCACCCTTTACAGCTCCTGGTTCTGATGCACCAAGATGTCGGATAATAAAAAGAACCCAGTAGTTACACTCCAAGTTGCCTGGGCTTTCTTCTGGGAGGTTGCTCCTTTCTTTGCTGCTATCACCATACATTCCTTTAGTAAGGAAACCCCAAGAGGCCGGACGTCTGCAGCACATGAGCTGTGTGTATTTCCACACCATGATTATTGCCAAGAGGTTAGAAACTGAACATGATTTGGGTCCTGAGGGGCCTTAAATCACTGTCAAATGGGAACTTGCTATAAACCAGCTGAGACCAGGGACTAAGTTTCTGTTTCCAAGGACTCCATGAAGGACCCTGCAAGAGAAGAAAGCACATTCCATTGTTTAGGCTAAGCTGAATCCCAGCTCTTCAAGGCATCCTGGCCTTTGGGATTGGATAAGGTAATTTTTGTAAGGATTCCTGACCCAAGCTGTCATGTCAAGCTTCTTTACCCATCTGGCCACATTTCATGTTCAGATCCATCATGCAGTTCTCTGCATTTTATTGACAAGGCAGAGGCTGTTTCCTGTGCATAACTCCTTACCACCCTCAGGAGGAAGGTCCTCAGACAAATACATGAATGTTTATTCATTCAACAAGCATTATTCAGTATCTACTATACTCCCGGCACTGTGTGAGACTCGGCGTCTCCTGTGGATCCTCAAGGGGCCTTCAGATATGAAAAGAAAAGTACAAAATGATGCAGGTGCTATGGTAGACTAAGTATTAGGCTCCATGGGAGCACAGAGTAGGAAGCAGTCATTCCCTACACGGGCAGAGCGTTGAACTGAGGGTGAAGGGCCAGGGAAGCCTCCCAACACCTAACATCTGGAGTTGTTTTGGGGGTAAAAGTTAACACGCAGTTCTTATGTATACTCTTACATCTGCGTGCCAGGCATTGTGTTGTCTGCCTGCCCATCTGGTTGGACCAGCATCTGGGGGGTGGGTCAAGTTATCCAAGCTCCCAGGAGATGGGTAGGACAAGAGATTGTCAGTACCTTACTTGTCCACAATGGGAGCTATATTTGTGCATGGGAGGGTATAACCGCCTGGACAGAGGCCACTCCTTCTGGGGCACAACCCTGCCCAGGAAACCCCAAATAGAGGTTTGCTTCAATAAGAGCTATGTTTATCTAGGAAACACTCCAAGTTGGGGAGAAAAAAGGAGAACAAAAGAAAAAGAAGAAACCATCCATCCACAGCCAGAGACCTGAATATTGCCAAGGAAATCTTGCTAGGTTTGTCTAGTGAGACCACAGACGTGTGATTTTATGTGGGATGGCTAAGGGAAAATGCATTTACTGCACATTCGCAGGCCTACCCTGCCACGCCATCATGGCAATTGTGGTTCTCTCTATGCCCAAATCCATGATTCAGGTTTTATAGCTCTTAATAATTGCATCCTTTCATGAGCCTTTTCCAGCAGAGTTACTGCCAGAGTTACCTTTTATATATCTTGTATATTAACATGGAAATGACATGGCATTGCTGCCTAGGATTCCTACAGCATAGATACTAATTGACAGCCGAGGACCAAAGGCAGTTCAGCTTGCCTTGCTGATTTCATTGCTCATGGTAGATATAGAGAAACAAACTTCTAACTTGAATTATGGCAATTGCTGGGCCATGCCAGAGGTCATAGAACATGCTTTCTTTGCTTTCTGCTATTTGTTATTTTATTTTATGTATTTTTATCTCTTGCTCAATTTCTGTGATCTGTGAGGGCTTTGGGAAGCCACACATGTGCCTATTGCAACCTCTGAAAGTACTTGCAATATCCAAGGCTTCCATTTTGGAGAAACTCCATGCCCTTCAGAAGGGCCTGTAAATCCACCGCCACTGGTGGCTCTCAGGTGCTTAGGCTGCAGCTCAAATCAAACTCTTTATTTTCTTCGCCCTTGATCTGGATCTTAATGGAGTGTGTGAGACCAGGAGCTTTGGCAGGGCAGTGCCAGGGTGTTTAGCACTCACTGACCCTCAGTTACTCTGGCCTTCACCAGGCAGCAGCAGTAGAGAGGCAGCTGTTTGTCCATGGAGCTGCCTCGTCTCCATCTACCAGGTGCCATCCATGGGGCTGTGACATGTGAGCAGAGGCTGGTGCACCTCCACGATGGCAGCCAGGTAGGGCCAGGGGCAAATCTCACTTTTACTTTGTCTTATTGAAAATCATAAGATAAGCTATGTGGTGCATTTAAAAATAATTTCCAAAGCCAGGTGTGGTGGCTCACAACTGTAACCCCAGCACTTTGGGAGGCTGAGGCGGGTGGATCACCTGAGGTCAGGAGTTTAAGACCAGCCTGGCCAACATGGTGAAACCCCGTATCTACTAAAAATATAAATTTAAAAAAATTAGTTGGGCGTGGTAGTGGGTGCCTGTACTCCCAGCTACTTGGGAGGCTGAGGCAGGAGAATCGCTTGAACCCAGGAGGCAGAGGTTGCAGTAAGCCAAGATTGCGCCACTGCGTCTAGCCTGGGTGACAGAGCAAGACTCCATCTCAAATAATAATAATAATAATAATTTCCAAGTTTAAAAGTTGTAAACTATCCGCTGTCACAGGTTTGTTTTAAGACCTGCTTTTTGTCCTTGAGAAAGGGGCATTACCTAATAAGGAATCTTGGAGGGAGGGTGAAGAGGCAAAGTCTAGGAAGCACAAAGGGTGGGGAGCGCCTACGTGTACTCACTTCAGGCTATAACTTTCCTAACAAAGAAAACTGCTGAGCCATTTCAGACCCCCTCCAGCCTGATGCAGTGATTGCTTTGCCCTTCAGGGCTGTAGGGCTTATGGAGCACAGCTCAGCACCAAGTGACCAAGCCACCTTGGTCACTGCGCTAGTGGCTCTGAAGCCCAAGGCCTTCCCAGATCTGCAAGAGCTTCTGTAACGGATGAACAGTTTTACACTGTGCCATTGTAAGGACTCACAATCTATATAGAAGGGATGCCAAGTATTCACATGTGTTCAATAACGATTTACTTGGCTCCCCTAGGCCAGACACTTGTGTTAGTCACCAAGGATCCAGTAGTGAACACAACACAGTTGCTATCATTATGGGGCTAATGTTCTAGGGCAGGGATCCCTGGCCCATGGCCTGTTAGGAACCTGGCCACATAGCAGGAGGTGAGTGGTGGGTGAGCAAGCAAACCTTCATGTGTGTTTATAGCTGTTCCTCATTGCTCACGTTACCACCTGAGCTCCATCTCCTGTCAGACCAGTGATAGCATTAGATTCTCATAGAAGCGCAAACCTTTTTGTGATCTGTGCCTGTGAGCAATCTAGGTTGTGCACTCCTTATGAGAATCTAATGCCTGATGATCTGTCACTGTCTCCCAACACCCCTACATGGAACCATCTAGTTACAGGAAAAAAAACTCAGGGCTCCCACTGATTCTACATTATGGTGAGTTGTATAATTATTTCATTATATATTACAATGTAATAATAATAGAAATAAAGTACACAACAAGTGTAATTTGTTTGAATCATCCTCAAACCATCCCTCCCCAACCCCACTGGGTCCATAGAAAAATTGTCTGCCACAAAACCAGTCACTGGTGCCAAAAAGAATGGTGACTGCTGTTCTAGGGGAAGGAGATAGACAATAAACAAATAAACACAGTAATCGACAGCACAGCTTCCCATAGTGAGAGACACCAACATGCAGAGTGGGGTAGAAGGATGGGAGCTGCTCTGGGTCAGGCGGTCAGAGGCAGTCTCTGGAGAGCCAACCTTTGAGCAGAGAGTCCTGACTTTAGAGGGTGCAAGCCTTGGGGCTGCCTGGGGCAGAGCATCTCAGAGGGAGCCACTGGTCCAGTGCTTAGCAGAAGGAAGAATCTGGCAGGGAGCACTATGAGGTCTAAAAAGCAGCTGCTATCTATTAAGTGCTTACTATGTATCACGCACTTCGCACGCTTCTTATGCTCCATACAAACATGGTCTCATTTAACTATTACAACAGTCCTGTGACATAAATCCAACAGTTCCCATTTTATAGATGATGAAACAGAGGCTAAAAGATAACCTAGCCTGCCTCAGAGCAAGTTTGTCTAACTAGCAGCCCAGGACGACTTTGAATGCAGTCCAACACAAATTCGTAAACTTTAAGACATTATGAGATTACTCTGCGATTTTGTTTTTTTAGCTCATCAGCTATCATTAGTATATGTTATGTGTGGCCCTAAACAATTCTTCTTCTTCCAAGGTGGCCCAGGGAAGCCAAAAGATTGGACACCCCTGTCACAGAGTTAGGAAATGGCAGAGCTGAGACTTGAGCCTGCATCTAGTCTGTGTCCAAAACCCCCTGTTCCCAACCTCCTCCAAGACCTACTGCTCCCCCCTGCTGTAGTGGGAGAGTGCTCACAGGCTCACAGCACTTCGTGTGAAGGAAAGGATACTTTTAAGACCTAGTTTGCCTGGAAGAAGCTTTGCTCATCATGAAAACCCACTTTCTTTTGTGACTGTTTTCTCTCTCTTGCTTGGAAACATTGTCCAGCCAAAGCTGCTCCTCTGGGTGGCTTCCTGAGTCTTTGTGGCTTCATTGTGTTATGTGGTGAATGCTGTTGCCACCAGGATGCCCACAAAGTCTGCTTGGGTCCCCAGCTTTATTTCAGGGCTTCCTGGGGCTGCCAAAAAGTTGTGCAATTCTTTCAAGGCCCTGGCACTGGGAACTCACACTTGTAAGGCTGCTTCATTCTTATGTCAGCTCTGAGACCAGAAAGGACTCTCCAAGGGTAGCCACCTCGGTGCATGCTTCATCCCCAGAACCACATGGGCACAGTGTGGTGCAGAAGAAAGAGCAGCAGTTTGGAATCAGTCAGTTTACACGTTTGCAGAGTCTGGTAAAAAAAAAGAAACAAAACAAAAACAAGAAGACAAAGTAACCACAATTTTGCACAATCCTGAGCAAATAAGCCAGCAGTCCTCCAAGCCTCAGGGTCCTCATTGTAACAATAGGAGCAGTCTCGCTAACCTCCGTCCACTGTTTTCAGCTGCGATGACACCTCCCATGAGAATATGCTTCTTGCCAAGGATCTCCTTCATCTCTCCCTAGAAGAGAGGAGGAAACAAGATGAAACGCAAGGTGCAAAGCCCAGTGCCTGTCTGCTGGATGTGAAATGCCTGCATGCTGTAAAATCACTCTGGGATTTACCCATGCTCTAACAGTGGTTGTGTATGTTGACTATTCTCTGTCCTCAGCCAGCCTACCGGAGGCAAAGTACAGTGATTGGAGGGCATCTCTGCAGGCAGAAGCAGCACTGAAGGCACCTGGAATGAAGATGAGTGGGAAACATCTCAGTAAACACAGCACTATTCATGATAGCCAAGATGTGGAAACAACCTAAGTGCCCATTGATGAATGGATAAATAAATTGTGATATATATATATGTACATAAGTATGTATTATAATATACCTACAATGGAATACTATTCAGCCTTTAAAAAGGACGTTCTGCTATTTGCTACAACATGAATGAACCTGGAGTACTTTATGCTAAAAAGTAAGCTAGATACAGAAAGAAAATAACTGCATGATCACACTTGTATGTGGAATCTAACAAAAAGTCTAATACATAGAAACAGAGGAGAACAGTGGTTACCAAAGATGGGGAGGGGAAAGAAATGGGGAGTTTGTCAAAAGGTACAAAGCTATGTGGGAAGGATAAATGTAAAAATCCAACATACAGCAGGAGGACTATAATTAATAATACCGTGTTGTATATTGAAAAGTTGTGAAGAGACTAGATTTTAGGTGCTCTTACTAAGAACGGGGTAACTAGAGAAGGTAGGGAAGGTGATGAACATGTTAATTTGCTTACCTGTAATAATCGTTTCACTATGTATATCAAAATATCATATTGTATACCTTAAATATATACAATAGAAAATAAATAATAAAATAAACACAGATTAAAAAGTAAAAACAACTCAAGATACAAATGTACATATGGGTGGCTGTAGATGTAAATCACTGGCTAAGGCATGGATTCCGAGCCAATCCCTTTGAGTTCAGATCGTGGCTCTGCCACTTTCTCACTGTATGATCTTTAGTGACAGTATCTTTTTTCATGGCTTAGGAATTTTTTAAAGTCCCAAATTAGGTAGCTTTAGCTGGTAGATCCTCGGATATGTCTTGTTCCTCTTCTTCACTCTTTGTAAACAGGGGATAATAATACCACCTACCCCAGGGTTATTGTGAGATTTAGTAATATGGACACACAGAGAGAGGGAAAGAGAGACAGAGCAGTTGGAACAGTCCCTGACAAGCAACATTAAAGTGTTGACTATTATTATTAGGTAAGGGCCAGGTAAATGCTGGTGCTTGACACTTGCTTCCTTTAAAAAGAGAAAAGAAAAGAAACAAGACATACCCAACATCTGCCAGCTTAAACCACCTAATTTAGGGTAAAAAAATTCCAGACGATGAAAAAGATGCTGCCACTTAATTATTCAGGGAATGGCTTTTCTCTAGGCAAGGCAATCTGAAATGAGTCCTGGCAAATCAACTCCTTGGCTAAAGACACATAGTGGCTCTTGGTTGGGCGTGGATTAAAGCGCAGCTCCTCCCGCTCTCCAAACTCAGAAAGGAGGAGGAATGTTAAGTGTGGCTGCATTGTCATTAATTAATTTCTCAAGGGTTGCAGTGATCAGGAAGCTCATTAATGTGTTTTAGCTTGCCTTTCACTTAGAGAATGAGTAGGAAATGTAAATGGAGTGCACTTAGAAACCTTAAAAATCGTTCAGTGCTGTAGTGGGAGGGGAGAAACCGTGGTATGTCTCTAAGGAAAAGAAAAAACCCACAAGGGCTTCTTTAATCACATGAAAGAGAAGCAATTCTAACTGAACAGCAGCAGAGGCTCCCTGTGGCGTTTCAAAATATTATCATTTGGACTTGGTTGTTCCTGTACTCTTGTGCCATGTTTAAAGATGCCATGCTCCATCCATATTTATACTTCTCCCAGCAGGGAGCATAATCCTGAATGGCAGATTCCAGGGGCGACGGCTCGGCAGGGCCATTCCACAGGGGCCTGCCGGGAGCTCCCTGGAGTATACAGGAGCAAAGGCCGCATAGAGGAAATCAGATCTCCACGTCTCCCCCTAGCGGAGGCTCTGCTGTCGTGCCAGGTTGGGGACGGGGCACCAGCGACTTCTCTAATTCTTTAAGGCCAACCTAGGGCCATACCTGTTCTCCTTCATTCTGCTCTTGACCGCCCCCGAGGAGGTGCCTGAAATTGAGCTCATTCCTTCTCCTCTGTGAAGTCAGCATGTTTCAGAGGCCTCCTTTCATAGACGTGGACCAATTCTTCCCTTGCAATTCCTGTTAAATGTATACATAAAGCACTTAGAAGAGGAGGCAGTGTTCTATCATTCTCATTGTGATTGTTAGTGCTAGCTACTGGCAGATAGTGGGCCACCCGGTTTTGGGGGGTGTTTACCCCAACAGTTTTCACACGGGGCTTCCTGACAACGATCACTAACCAATTCGTCACACGACCAGCCATAGCATCTTGGGTTGTGACTCAAACCTCCCTCTGTCCTACGTCCACATCCTTATCTTTGGTAGACACAGGTCTCACTTTTACTCTCCCCTCGATGTGGGAGGGAGGGGCTGGGCCTGAGTCCACATACACCCTCTCCAGTAGGACATGTCTCTGGTGCGCATGGACATAAGCCCACAGGAAGCCAAGTTTCTTCTGACCAGAAAAGGGAAGCCAGGTAATCTGTGTCTCTCCCTCCTCCCCAGGGAACAAACACTTAAGTCACTTAACACTTATCCTGCCCCATCTTACCCCACCCCCACCTCTCCCAGGGGACCTTGCATACATGACCCTCTCCTATGACCCCAACCAAACTTTCCTCTTCAGCTCAGTTCAACAAATGTCTATTGAACACCTACTATGTGCCAAGCCCTATGCCAGGTGCTGGGGATCCAAAATGAAAAAGACATGTTTCCACTCTTAAGGAGCAGACTAGGGAGTAAGTCACACCCAGAGGCATTATTCCAACAAATGGAAGTACAGAGGGGGCTGGAACTCAGCCTAGGCTTCCTGGAAAGGAAGGAAGCCTGAGGTTGGCCTTGGCAGACATGTGGCAGGTTCCCCAGGACTGGAGAGTGGTGGGCATGGGACACCATGGCACGAGTCTCCAAGGTGAGCACAGTGCTTGGTGCACAGTAGGTGGTCAGCACACATACTGAGCTGATGGATGGAGCAGGTAGCCAGCAGTCAGTGCTACCAGTGCGCGAATGCTGGCCTGTGGGGGTTGATGGCACTGAAGAGGGTCTGAAGCCCGAAGCTGAGGAGGGCCTTGAGTGCCAGGCTCTTAATTTATAAGACCTTACCCTACAAGAGTTTGAAGCAAAAGAGTGACATAGTCAGCTTCACATCTTCTTTGCTTATTATTCCACTACCCTAAGGAAGCCTCCTGAGAACTCTGAAGAGTTGCCCTCTAAGATCACAGTCTCATACCAGCCATATTATAACCATGGTGCTCCTTCAGCCAACAAATGGGCTAACTAGATAGCTAATCTTGAGATACTTGGTCGACAGTTTACAGGGTGAAATGTTCAGTCTTTACCTTAGTTCCTAATCTGTAAACAGACATTTTGAATTCTATCGAAAAGCTTTCTCCACAAACCTTGCCTACAAACAAGAGTTTATTCCCACCTCCTGCCCTTAACTGCTACAGTGCACTCTTACCATCATGAACACACCTCTGCACATCCCAGTACCCAGTCCTATTTGTACACTTATGGACCAGTATCATAATATGACATCCTGGATCAACTTCTGAAATGCAGTAAGCAACATGTTACAGCACAGGAAAGAATCAACTTCAGGCTTGGGCACAAGGTAGGCCAAGGCTGACATTCAAAAGAGGGGTGTCTATTGTAATGTCTAGTTTTAAACCTGGATCATGCCTCACTCTTTGAGATTTCTGCTACGTTTTAATTTTTCTGAAGATTGAATAAAATAATGAGTAAAGTGCTTAAAAGTGCCCTACCTATATAGTAAGTTCTCAATAATATTGTCTATGTTCATTATGATTAACAGGATAGTTCTGCCAAAGATTCAGGTTATTTATACCTCTGAGGATAGAGAGAAATTTATCTAGTGTGAGAAAAGAATTTGGCAGTTTTTAATGTTAATTACTTTGGTATTATTCTTTCATGTTTTGCGTTTATATCTTGGCCGCCTAATTAGACTGTTAGGACTTTGAAGACAGGGATCTTGTTAGATTTGTATGTTTATATCCTTCAAAGAATCCAGCACTATTTCTAGTATGTCATAGATATTCAATAAATAGATCTAGATTGACTCAATGTTAGAAGGGCTCTATAAGTATTAAAGTGTTAATCACCACAATACTTGGCAAGTGATAATCTGCCCCACAGTCCTTGTCTTTGCCACCACATCAGGAAAATGGGCAAGACATAGGTTCATGAGGTGGGTAATGAGCCCAAAGGACTGTAGACTACACTGTCTGACTGGTTCACACACCCCAGCTAATCACTGGATCTCTGCTTCCCACTGTACACTGGCCCAGGAAACCTCATGAACTTCTCTGACCTCCAGGCTCCAGGGTTCCAGATGCAGCACCGGTTCCCCAGGCATTTATTATGCTAAGGTGCATATGACTCTTCCAAAGGTCAGGAGAGGCCCTGGAGAGCCGGCGCCCTTATTGGGTATCACTTGCAACAAGTTGGGGCAGACTACATTGGCTTCTTCCTCGCGGTCAAATAATAGGCCATTCAGTCTTGGGGAGAGAAATGAATCAGCAACCCCAGGGCCATTCCAGTGGCCCTGAAAGCTGCCAGCTGGACAGCCCATTTCAAACAACCAATTAGTATGAGCACCACAAGTTGATTTGAGCAAATCCAGGCACCTCTCTGCAAGTACGAGACAGGCCTGCTGTCTGCATGGAAAATGAAGTTGTTTCACCTTCCATGGCATTGTTCCACTCCAAGGAACAAGCTTTATTTATCTCAAAACTTAGCTTCTGTTGACTTGCCGGATGACAAATGATGTGAAGTTACTGAAATCATCTGCTAAGAGAAATGAATCCAAGCATGGTGAAAGATGTTTTGCTGCTTTTTCAAAGCACATCAGTCAGCTTGTCTTATGAGCAAAATAGAATTTTGCTACCAGGTAAAGACAATAATTATTTCAATTAGCAACTGAATTAGATGTAGAAAGTAATGAGGAATAAAGATGCTGAATTAAGTTCAATAACTCACCACATATGCTTCTCTTTCTTGTTCTAGCTAAAGTAGCAGTAAACAGAGTGAATTCAGCTGTGGAATGATAGGAGCCTTTCCCTGCCAGTGGACTGAGTCTCAATTCCTCATTCACTGCCTGATGAAGAGGCAGCATGGCAAACATGAGATGCCAACAGTATTCAGCCTATGCTCAGTTCAGCACCACCCTTGGTGCACAGTGACCCTTGTGGAAAATGGGAAATTATGAAGTTCTATGGTAATTAGTGAAACAATAATTTAAAGATATTTTCAGCTCCACTGCTGAAATAAAATAAGGAAATTCCAAGGACCTAGACTATTTTTATTCAGCATCTTCTGAGACCATTCTTTTGATTTCACTCATATGCGTTTCTGGAACGGGAAGAAGGAAAAGAGAAGGGGAGAGAGTGCGAGAACTGGGGCTTCCTTATTCTGGGAAGACTTTGACCAAACTAGGCTAATATGGCAGAAAGAAACTGACACAGCTGATGGTCTTTTTTGCCTGTTTAGCACACCTGAAGTTTCTGCTTTGATTAGCGCCCCTCCATGTTATCTGAAAAGTCTATCACTAAGCAAAAACTGACAGTACTTCAAGTAGTAATTGACAAATTTGTGATCAGAGTGGGAGCTTTAACTTGTCTTTCTTAGTAATTGATAGATCGAACAGTCAAAAAATTCAGTAAAGTTATAAAGATTTGAACAAGATGATTAACAAGTTTGATATAAAAGACTTATGTAGAGCATTGCACTGAGCCACTGAGGAATAAACATTCTTTTGAAAAATCACATGTTACCTTTACAAAAACTAATTGTGAATTAGGGCATAAAGCAAATATCAAATCTTAACAAATTCACAGAATAAGTATCATAAGACCACAACACAATTAAGTTAGAAACAAGTTAAAATTATAATTAAAAATCTTCATACAATTAGAAATTTAAAACACATCACTTAAAAATCCATCGAGACAGAAAGACTGGTGGTTACAAGGGGCTGGGAGGAGTGGGGAATTACTGCTTAATGAGTAGAGGGTTTTCTTTTGGCGTGATGAAAATGTGTTAGAACTGGATAGAGGTGGTAGTTACATAACATTGTGAATGTACTAAATGCCACTAAAGTGTGAATTGTATATTTTAATACGGTTAGCTTTATGCTATGTACTATGATACTGGATTTCTCCCTTATACCATTTATAAAATAAAGTCCAGGTAAAATGAAGACTTAAATGTAAATTCACCTCAACAAAAACAAAAGTGCTCATATCTCTGTGTTTAAACTCTTTTTTTTTAGATGGAGTCTCTTTCTGTCACCCAGGCTGGAGTGCAGTAGCATGATCTCAGCTCACTGCAACCTCTGCC